>NC_140182.1:62299608-62300748 GCF_963971535.1 Notolepis coatsorum
AGGCATGTGTCAGTGGAGTGGGATGTTCTGAAGCCAGATTGGAATTCGTAGATTAGATTTTTTTCCGCTAGGTACTTTTTCGACCTGTTCGTAGACTATTTTTTCCCATGACTTTCGAGATGGAGGTGAGAATAGAAACAGGGCGGGTAGTTGCCTGGGTCTAATTTGCTGCCCTTTTTGTGCAGAGGGGTCACCCTCGCAATTTTGAAGTCCTTGGGGACGTGTCCCTGTTTTATGGAGAGGTTTATTATGTGTGTGATGATTGGGGTGATGGCGGCTGCTGAGTCTCTGAGGAATTTGGAGGGGATGTTGTCATGGCCAGTGGCCTTGTTAGGTTGGAGGGCGCTCAGTTTATTGAGTACCTCATCTGTTGTTACCATTTCCAGTTTGAAGTCGTCCTTGCGGACCCTAGGTTTTTGTAGTAAGCTACTATGTGTTCTACCCCATAAAGCCTGAGTGGGAGGGTAGTTTGTTTACCAGTGTTGTGGCTATGTTTGTGAAGAAAATGTTTAAGTAATTGGCTACATCCAGCTTGTCTGTGATGAGCGTGTTGTCCGTTTTTATGTTTATGTTGAGAATCTGGTTTTAAAGTTTTTTACTGCATCCTAGTTGATTATTGAGTAATTTCCAAAGTTCACGTGGTTTGTTTTTGTTTTCCTCAGTTTTGTCATTGATGAAATTCTTTTTTGCAGTTTTGATCATGGAGTTTACGTCGTTTCTTAGTCTGTTTCTTTCTAGTTTGAGTTCAGTCACGTGGGCTTGGAGTTCACTGCTCGTGCTTTTAGTAAGCTTTGACTGACTTTTACGAAACTCAGAGCATTTTTGTCTCTGGTTTTCATAGCGGCCAGTATTTCGGAGTGCATCCACGGCTCAGCGCGATTTTTTACCCTGGTGGTTCTTAGGGGGGGGCCATGTCGTTTAGTATTGTTGAGAATTTGGTTTTGAAACCAAGCCATGTTTCTTCAACCAGTGTACCATTGAGTTCATCTGACCAGTCCAGGCTCTCCAGTTCAAGGTTAAAGGCCTCGCTAGAGTAGGTTTTGAGGTCTCTAGATGTGACTGTTTTGTGGCAGCCAGCCTTTTGTTTTAGTTTTTTGCGGGTACAGAATATCATATAATGATCACTTAACCCGCATGCTA
>NC_140182.1:62900948-63190948 GCF_963971535.1 Notolepis coatsorum
GTTCTTCACCTAGCATCTGTTCTAGTGTGTTCTGATCCTTGTGTGAGACTAGCAGGGCTGAGTCGTCTGCAAATAAAAACAAGTTACATGAGCATGCTGCTGACATGTCATTTATGTACAGTAAAAAAAGGAGAGGTCCTAGCACGCTTCCTTGTGGGACCCCACATACAATGGGCTTGGCCTCTGACATAGTGCCACTGACCTCAACCCACTGCACCCTATCAGCAAGGTAGGAAGAGAACCATCTGACCACTGTCTCAGACATACCCAAGGCCTTAAGCTTGGAGAGCAGTATGTCATGGTTCACTGTGTCGAAAGCCTTCTGTAGGTCTAGAAGAACTAGCCCACACAGCTTACCTGAATCTATCTCCCTCCTGATACTGTCTGTAAGATAAAGAAGACATGTTTCAGTAGAGTAAGACTTCCTAAAGCCGGATTGAAGGTCGTACAGGAGGTCATGGCTGCTTGCATATTCCTGGACTTGTTCATGGACTATCTTCTCTAGGACTTTGGATAACACACTTAAAATTGAGACTGGTCTATAATTGCTGGGGTCAGATTTGCTCCCTTTTTTATATATAGGGATGACTTTGGCATTCTTGAAGTCGGTGGGTACCTTGCCTAGGTCCAGGGAGAGGTTAATAATATGGGTTACTGGTGGAGCTATAACTCCGGCTGCATCCCTCAGAAACCTGGCACTGATGCCATCTACACCTGCCTACACATGTATCGGAGGGGACATGCGATGGGCTTCTATCCTCCCTACAACCGGCCAGTGGGGGGCACATGCAAGCAACGTTCAAGACAGGGGAGGGGAGAATTGGCACGGCTAAATTGGGATGGGAGAAAAATAGAAAAAGAGGAGAAAAAGTAGATAAAAAAAAAATAATAATAACTGTGGCTGCTGAGCTGACATGGTTACATGCGTACGTTAGCCACTAGTAGTCACACCCCCTCCAAATTGTATCTTTCTGCATAGTAATAATGCACGATGCAGATAAAAGAAAACCTATACAAGAGCTTTTCCCATTCAAGTTATGACTATAACAATAAGATAATTTAGTCACATGGGTAGGCCTATAGCTTTGACAGTGGTCCAGTGCACACTACACACAGCTAGGTTCTAATATTTGACATACCGGTAGCCTACTGGAGAATGACGGCCTGGGGCCTCATTACAGAAACGTCCTATGTCTAAAATCCTATGTTCTTTGAGGATAGGATGGCATTTTGGTATTACAGAAAGATGTTTCCTATCCAAATTTAGGGTAGAATCCATAGACAAGCAGTTTTTTTCCTTTAATGAGGGCCCAGGTTATAGTATGCAGTTCCATGCTGTGTATGCTAAGAACACTTATTTCCCTGTCTCTGTTAGTCTTTTCAGGCAGACAGCCTACAGGCAGTTCACTCTTTGGTCCAGAGGTCATCTGGGGAGGAGGAACAGAATTCCAATTCCGACATGCGCTGTCAATGCCATCAGGAATGTCTTCCCATCCTTGGAATATGTTGGATTTGAGTACTACAAGAACTTGTAAAAATGTAATTGTTTTATATGATCATTCATTCTATATTTATGGACTGTTTCAATTTCATACTTTCACATGCATTTAGTTATTTTACCCCTCATTCCCATATTATCGATCAATCATAACACTTGCAATGAATGCACAAATGAAACATGGATAAAAAAAATTCTGAAATCTCGCCTAAAGGTACATGCCTAAGTAAATGGAAGATTGCTCCACTTCTACAAGGTATGTATTTCCAGTGTCAGAAATATTGTGTCTGTTACTAGGCTTGAGTAAATTGTAATTAAAAAAGGGAGAATATGAATTATGATTTATTTTTGCATCTGTGCCGGTGAATAACACCATGTTACTATTGTGAGCAAACCGAGCTCTCTCACTGAGCTCATTCAGCACCTTCTTAAGATCAAGTGTAAAATCTAAGCAAATGAATAAAGGGAATATGATTAAACAGAAGGATTTGTAGATACAGTAATAAATGATAATCGATTTTAATTATAAATTCATATTTGACCTTGAACTTGACCTTATTATGGCCAAATCATACATCTATGGATAGGGAAAAGGCTCCTCTTTCCAAATCTGGATGTAGTAATTTCCTCACGGTTTTACGATAAAAGAGATATAATTAGCATTTTTTTGATAAATGATTATTTTCGGTAAATCTTACAAAACATCGGTAAAAATGAAAATATACACTTTGACTGCTGTTTTGATAGGGTTATGGTATCTTTACTCTTGGCAAAAAAAAACATGAATAAAAAATGTGGGCCCTCATGAGGACGATTCGCGACGCGCCACTTTGCTGACCTCTAGCGGCTCGGGTCTGCATTTCTTTTAATACAATATATAGATGGAATTCAAGCCCTATTTGTTGCCTGTCAATTGCCGTTTCAGGTGACAAAATCCGTTCAGCAGTTCTCGAGTTACATGTCGATATGTGAGGCGTGCGCCAAAGTACCACCCCCGACCTCCGGGGGCTCTAGCTCCGTCAATCATTTGGAGATCTCGAAAATCTTTCGACAGTGTGGCTTTCCAATGATACCCCATGATATGATAATTGGGGATCTAATACGGTCTCTATTGATCGATTTATGATAAAGAAAAGCAGGGTCCCCCAATTGGGGGACCTACAGGCTTAACAGGTTAATGTGGATTAAATAACATCAAAATTCTAAATCTCATTTAAAAGAAAGGCGACTGTAATTATGTCTACTGCTAAAACATGAACAAAACTCTGTTTTGCAATAACTGTTGCTTGAACACTTTGAACTTTTTTTGGTTGCCATTAGACTGAAATTTGAACTTGAAATTCTTACAAAACAATGCATGGGAGGGGGCAATGTAGGCTGCCTGTTATGTCTCAGACACTTGGATTTTTGTCTAATTAACTTTTTTTTTTAAATCTTTTTCCCCCTCCATTTTCCTCCGATTTTCTCCCATCCCAATGTTAGTCGTTATGCCAATTCCCAGTCCCCTTCCTGGTCGCTGCGCACTTACCCCCCACAGTCGGTCTGGGGGAGTGGAGGCTACCACGTGCTTCCTCCGACACACGTCCAGCCAATCACCGCTTCTTTTCACCTGGCAGCGCGGATATTCTCTGAGAGGGCGTAGCGTGTGGATGGATCACACTATCCCACTCAGGTCCTATCCGCGCTTAGCAGGCGCCCCGACCGAACTGTAGGAGTCGCTGTTTACAACGACCCGGACCCACCCCGCCAGCTTCTCCCACCCTCTAATACTGCCAATTGTATTAGTGTGAACGGCCAGCCAAGCTGGTGACAACCCCGGAGCTGTGAGCTGGATTCGAACAGGCGAATCCTAGCGTCTCCGGGGTTGGTGACGAACGCAATCTCCGCTACGCCACCTAACCGCTCTAATTTACTTTTCTGACCATTTTCACTGTTATTCACATTCATCTGTCACTATTTGTCCCTGGTATGTGCACTGTTTGTGTTCTATTAGGCTAGGTGCACAACTGCAGTTCAGCTCCACTACTTGAAGAAGATCCTATATCAGTTTCCTGTTAACACTATTGGATGAAGTGATTCATTTTCTTCTTCTTCAAGGAAGTAGTGGAGCTGAACTTCTGTTCTGTGCGACCACTTGTGATGGAAGTGTGAGAAAGCTGAAAGAGAAGTGGATGAATGTGCTTCACCACATCACCAACATGAAATCTGGGGAGACATAAACAAAGCTACTCAGAAGCAGAATTCCAGCTGTTACAAAGGGTCAGATTAAACCGAATATATATATTTATTGCTTGAGATATATTGTATAATATTTGTATATCGTCTGATATCCCTTGTATATTCTTTGTATATATACACGGAATATCCCTTTACCTAGGTACAGGCCAGACCATAATATTCGTTCTCCTATTGGACAGCGACCCCTAGGCGCCAACGGCCATACCCCCAATGGCAAGTTCAAAGCTACCGCTAAGACATGTCTCAACATGTCCAGGTTTGCGCAGTAATACGAGACAGAACTGAGGTTGGCACTAGATTATTCACCTTACGTATAAATACGTTGCAGGTGGATACAGAAGCAGTTAGACCAAAACGTTGAAGCCTTCACCACGATACAACGTGCCGTGAAGTGGGCCCCTTTTGCCCCTAAATAGAGCCTTGAGAACCGCGTGCGAATAGATAGCTAAAGTGTCAGAGTTTAACGCTGTATCGTCGAGTTCGACTTATTCTATTGTAAAGTAATAGTCTATTATTTATAGTGTATCGTGCGGCTACCGTTCTACAGTGACCAGCATTACCACCGGTTCGTCGTACTCTAGCTAGTGCACTTATCCAGGCTGGGCGGCCTAAACTCGTGCCGCCATCCGAGGAGTCCTAGACGAGAACCGTTGGATATGTACACCGGAGAACCTACACCGGCGAATGCAGAGCCTTTTCCGGCTGGATTATATTGCTTTGGTACTGTGGCTGCTGGAGCAGAGAACCGTCTACCCCACTGCTGTGTGGGATCTACCCTGTGAGGAGCACCATCGAGCCCGCCTCTAGGACCACAGAGGCTGGCTAGCTTTCATCCATGCTGTCGCGCATACTGGAGTATAGCTGTTGCTTTGTCTACGGACCAAGGGATTATTGCACTGGCTCCTGTATCTGGAGTCTCTTTATTCCTCGTTGATCCAGACTTTTGCTCCCGAACATTCCTCTCCCCTGCTGGCTTACAACCGGAGGGAACCCCTTAGTATCTCCAGCTGACTACGAGTGTGCCTTATGTAATTCTTATGCTACAGGTGGCGTCAGTTATACCCATCTTATTATGCTCATGGACTTACGCTCTTGACCTACTTAAGTGTTCTTCGCCTTATAAGCGCAATTCATAATTCTCAATTCTGTAACCTATCATTGCTGCTCTAATAATAAATACCTCTAAATAGAACTTTCTTTGTCAAGCCGTATTCTTGTGTGGGTGTTCACCAGATATACCGTGTACTGTATGGCCAGTAATTAAAGTACATAACTAAGTAGTGGTTTAATGATACCATACTCTCAATACAGTCAGGGAATTGTACCCCTCAGTTACAATTGGTCCTTCGAGCCGGAGGAATATCAGTGTAATATCTAAATATAATATTGATATTAACCATGGCCAGCGGTGAACACTCCACAAACGGCTCTCCTAAGCTAGAACGCCCGCAGCGCAGACGTCAGCCACCTCCTTACCTAGAGGACTACGCTGCCAGTCTAATACCTAGCTTTATACAGACGTTAAATGCGGGAAAAGCGGATAGTAAAAGCATGTCAAATCCTAACGACCAGGCGACCTTGCCAGTAGAGACCCTAGTGGGTTCTAACGTAACTGACCAAGCTCACGGGGGGGACCAGGAGGGACATGACATGACTATACCCCCAGACAACGTCAACGGGACGGTCCCCGGAGAGCTCCAGGATAAAGAAAGCGCTCCAGGGACGGAACCCGACCCACTACCAGAAGAGAAGCGCGCCCAGGAGATAGACCTCCTCGGGGCGCGCCAGGAGAACGGATCTCCAACGAGCACTGTCAGAAGCCGATCACCTCCATCAGTGTCTTCCCCCAGCGAAGCGGACAAGATGCTGGCGCAGGCATTCATCGCCACCCTGGCAGCCTCCACTGAACGCGATCGACTCCAAGCACAGACGCTTAGCGAGCGCGAACATTCTTCCATGGAACAAGAGCGCCTCCGGGCGCAACAGCTAAGTGAGCGCGAACACTCTACCATGGAAAGAGAACGCCTGCAGGCTCAACAACTGAGTGAGCGTGACCAATCTGCAGACCAAAGAGAGCGCCTTCACGCGCAACTCCAAGCGCAAGCCCTTAGTGAACGCGAACACTCTGCAACCCAGCGAGAGTGCTTCCAAGCGCAGCAAAGGAGTGAAGACGACCGCATACGCCTGGAGACCAGACGCCTCCAGACGGAAGAGAATATTGAAAGAGACCGCGCCGATGCCCAGCCCGCCGCCGCCGATGCACAGCGCGACGCCGCCAATGCACAGCGCGACGCAGCCCAAGCCCAGCGCGAAGCAGAGCGCGACCTCGCTCACATCAAGCGCGAAGCAGAGCGCGACCGGCTACAAACGCAGATAATGGAGCAATTCATTGCCAGGGCGACACCCCCTCTCTCCGCCCGAACCCCCTGGGCATCATCACGACAAGGGTCTAGGGCACCTTCCCATACCCGACCAAGTGACCCGGAGCCCGGCCAACAGAAAGAGCCTATCCACGTCTCCGAACCCCCTCCCCGACCGGTCCATACGAGACCCAGCAACCGGGAAGAACCGGCCTATGCCGCCGAGAGACTGAATAGACGACTTCAAGACCTAGAAGACCTAGCAGAGGAAGAGGAAGAGGAGGAAGGTCAAGCCCACCAGCAGCAACGTACTCCACAGGACCAGGAGGTCCAGTACAGCCCAGACTTTACCCCCGAGGCCCTGCGTTACAGACCCCCGACTCAACTCAAGGGTGAGTTTGACGCACAGCCAGCCCCGAGGAACAGCACCTGGGTACCCGGGCTTTGGTACCCACCAAGTACCAGCCCACGACAACACGTACGGGGAGACTCGCCCAGGAGGCCTCTCCCCCAACGCTCACCGATGTGCCAGCCATCCATGGCATCGTACCTTGGCACACCGACGTTCCCGGATTTTACGCACGAGGACAGAGCACAGTACACGGAATTACGGATGTGCTTAGAGACTATGATGTCCGACGTCCCTGATGAGTCGTACAAATATGCTATCCTCCTCAAGCACCTCAAGGTGCCCAGAGCGCATAATATAGCGCTGGCATATTCCAACTCAAGTACCCCATACACTGCGGCTCTAGTAGCCCTCGACCAGCGTTATGGACGCATATGGGACTACGTGATACAAGAGATAAGGAATATTGACCGTCTCCCCCCAGCCACAGACAATCGCTCATTGGATGACCTCTCTATCAAGGTACAATCCCTGGTAGGGATGCTGGGGTCCCAAAAGGAAAAGGGTAGAAACGAACTGTATGCTAACTCTAATGTAGAAAGGATATTAGAGAAGCTCCCTCCAGCCCGCCAAGAGCGCTTTAGGCGGCAGAGAGACCACCGTGATCCCGACGGTCCCGAGCCATCCCTCCTAGACCTAACTGACTTCCTCGCGAGAGAAGTCAGCAGCCTACGACTGGATACGTTCGTGCGGAGTGGACCAAGCCCCAGAGATGGACCTCGGAGATCCAACGATAACCGCAGGCTGGTGACCGTCATGCACCAAGCCGAATCAGTACCGCGGAACAAGAACCACACCACCCCCTCGACGAAAGAGAAGTGGAAGATTGTATGCCAGTACTGCGAGAAAGAACATTGGCTGTCACAATGTGACACTTTCAAGAAGATGACCGCCGACGAGGTGAGTCAATGGATCAAATCCAACCGCCGCTGTTACCGCTGTGCGCGCAGCCATATGGCAGCCGAGTGCCGCTTGAAGAAGAGGTGCAGCCGGTGTGACGGCGCCCACTTGGACGTCTTGCATGACAGCAACAGGAAGAAACTCGCACCCCCAAGCAGCACCAGAGTAAGCGTCATGTATATCGACCCCGCCAGCAGCGGGAGCTCCCGAGTGCTCTTGAAAGTGGTCCGAGTGATATTACGCTACGAGGACAAGGTCCTGGACACTTACGCCGTCCTTGACGACGGGTCAGAAAAGACTCTCCTCCTCGCATCCGCTGCAGCCCAGCTGGGTCTGCGGGGGAGCGAAGAAACGATGACAATTCGTACTATAAGAAGAGACCTGAAGACAATAAAGGGTGAAAACGTCTCATTCACTATCGCAGCAAGCGGGCAGCCAGAGAGGCAGTATAGGATCACTAACGCTTTCACCAGCCAAGACATAGGCCTGTCGCGGTACACCTACCCCATCCCCAAGCTGATGGAAAAATACGTGCACCTGCGTCAACTACCTATACCGCTCATCGACGGCGCCACCCCGACCCTGCTCATAGGATCCGACCACGCACACCTCATTGTCCCAACGGACCGGGTCCACATCGGGCCCAGAGGCTGTCCAGCAGCAGTCGAGACCCGCCTAGGATGGACACTACAAGGCCCCCTCTCCAGGTCTCCCAACCGACCAGCAGCCACTCGCTGCCCCCACTCCCGAATGACAGAAGAAGACACCACCCTCTTACAGCACGTCGAGAGGCTATGGACACTAGAGACAATGCCCTTTAAGAACGAAAAGAAACACATTCGTTCAAAGGAAGACATTTATGCCATAGCCCTCCTCGAGCAGAGGACAAAGAGAGTCGAGGTCAATGGAGTGATGAGATACGCAACTCCACTCTTGAGGCGAGAGGGTATGCCCACCTTCCACGCCTCAAAAGAAGCAACGGAGCGATATCTACTGAACACCGAGCGGCGTCTAGCCAGAGACCCCGCTCAAGCCACTGTGTACCGCACTGAGATTGACAAGCTAATCACAGCGGGACACATAAAGAAAATTGACATTCAAGAGGCCGATCAGACGACCGAATCATGGTACGTGCCCCACCACAAGGTCCACCACAACGGCAAGGATCGTATTGTGTTTAACTGCAGCTACCAGATCGGATTACAGAATCTGAATAAAGAACTCTTGCCCGGTCCAACACTCGGCCCCTCTCTACTAGGCGTGTTGCTACGTTTCCGCCAGAACAAGGTGGCCATCAGCGGCGACATCAAAGGGATGTTCCTGCAGGTGCGACTAGTGGAAGAGGACAAGCCCCTGCTGCGGTTCTTATGGAGAGAGAGGATCGGGGATGAGCAACCATCCATCTATCAATGGGAAGTCCTCCCTTTCGGAACCACATGCAGCCCATGCTGTGCTACGTTCACACTGCAAAAACATGTCGCAGAGGACCCAGCAGCTGACGAGGAGGTCCGACAAAGTGTAGAGAGGAGTTTCTACGTGGACAACTGTCTGCAAAGCGTCTCGACGCCAGAAGAGGCCGAGGCCCTCCTACTCAAGCTCCGCGCCTCCCTGATCAAAGGCGGCTTTGATCTCCGGCAGTGGGCCAGCAGCGACCCTCAAGTACTGCGCAGCCTCTCCCCAGAGAACAAGGCAGCAAGCAGCGAGACCTGGATGGCGACCATCCCAGGTGAAGCCCAAGAAATGACATTAGGACTAGTCTGGCGCTTCAAAACAGACTCGCTCCATTATAGACACACACCCCTGACCAAGGAGCAGGGAAGGTCGATTTCACTACCGACCACCAGACGGAGCGTATACAGAACACTCGCCAGACAATATGACCCGTTGGGATGTATTCTACCTTACACCACCAGGGCAAAAATGATTGTGCGAGAGCTGTGGGACAAGGACCAGGGCTGGGACGACCCCATACCCGACCACCTTGCTTCCACATGGAGAGAGTGGGAAACAGAACTCAACTCGCTCCCAGGTGTCAACATACGCCGCAGCTACTTCCCACCTACAGTGCGGCTGGAGACGTGCCAGATGGACCTGCACGTCTTCAGCGACGCCTCCGAAGTAGCCTACGGTTCGGTGGCCTACTTGCGGGCCCGAGAGGAGGGAGGAGAAATACATACCGCCTTCATCCTGGCTCGTTCAAGGATAGCCCCCCGCAAGCAACAATCGATCCCGCGTCTAGAGCTCTGCGCAGCCCTAGTAGGAGCGCAACTCGCCACGTTAATCCAACGTGAACTCACCATCCCGGTGCAAAGAACAATCCTGTGGTCAGACTCCATGACCGTACTCACATGGATCCAGTCCGATTCGTGTAGATACAAGGTCTTCGTGGGAGTCAGAATCACAGAGATCCAAGAGTTAACAGAATCAGCATGCTGGAGGTACGTGGACACAAAACAGAACCCAGCAGACGTCATCACACGGGGAATGTCCCTGGATGACCTCACACGTCACAATATCTACAGTGACGGTCCCGAGTTCCTCAAGCTCCCGGAAGAAGAGTGGCCTGACCCCACCCCACGGGAGGCTAGTCAAGAGGAGGCAGAGATGAAGAAATCTATGTTCTGTGGGTTGACGCACACACCAGTCCCCACAGACCCCAACATAGACGACTGCCCCACCCTTGAGAGTGCGCAGTTAAAGACATTCCTGTGGCACCACCCTGAGGTCCCCTCCACTACTGACATTAATGCAGCTAATTACGAAGAAGCAGAACTCCTTCTGCTACAGCGAGCCCAAAGAGACTCGTTCCCCGACGAGCTAGACTGTCTGCAGGGATCAAAGCCAGTCCCGTCAGACAGCAGACTGCTCCACTTGGCCCCTGAGCGCGACGCCCATGATCTCATCAGAGTGGGTGGTTGTCTGAGAAGGGCCCCGGACTTAACGGATGACGTCAAGTTCCCTATAGTTCTCAACAGCCGACACAAGGTCACAGAGCTCATCATAAAGAAATACGACGAGGACGTGCACCACGCTGGGGCAGAGAGAGTCTTCGCTGAGATCAGACGTTGCTATTGGATACTGCAAGGAAGAGAAGCAGTACGACGCTTCCAGCGGACCTGTCTAGACTGTCGCAAGTGGCGAGCACAGCCCAGTATACCCAGGATGGCTGACCTACCCCCCTGTCGCCTCCGACTCGGCGACAAGCCCTTTCACTCCACCGGTATGGACTGCTTCGGCCCGCTGTATGTGAAGAAAGGAAGAGGGACGGAGAAGAGGTGGGGTATTCAAATGCATGACCACCCGAGCGATACACATAGAACTCCTTCCAACCATGAGTACGGACTCATTCCTTATGGCCTTCCGGAGATTCACAGCGCGGAAAGGAAAACCGCCTATATTATTGTCCGATCACGGGACAAACTTCAAAGGCGGAGAAAGAGAGCTGAGAGAGAGCTTCCAAGCTATGGGCCCAGAACTTAAGACCCACCTCGCTCCCTCTCAGATTGATTTCCAGTTTAACCCCCCGAACGCCCCTCACTTCGGGGGAACCTGGGAACGAGAAGTACGTTCAATAAAGACAGCCCTGTACGCCGTGCTTGGGGCCCAGACCGTGGCGGAAGAAGTCCTCACGACAGTCCTCACAGAGATCGAGGGAGTATTGAACTCAAAGCCCCTCGGTTACGTCTCAAGTGATGTAGCAGATGTCGACCCAGTTACCCCCAACACTCTCTTGATGGGGCGGCTGGACCCCGCGCTCCCACAGACAGTGTACAGACCTGAGGAAGTGAACGGCCGAAGAATGTGGAGGTACAGTCAAGTATTGGCTGACAAGTTTTGGAACAGTTTCCTCCTCCACTATCTACCGTCTCTACAGACCCACCAGAAATGGGTAAAAGAAAGAGACAATTTGACGGAGGGCACATTCGTCATGATCATAGACCAGTCACTACCCCGAGCTATGTGGCCGGCCGGCCGCGTAAGCAAAGTGATCACTGGTGCCGACGGAAAGGTCAGAGCGGCAGAAGTTCTCGTCCAGGGACGGACATACACCCGACCCGTGGCGAGGCTGATAGAGTTGCCAAGGCTACCTGACTCCCTTGATGACGACCATGACCCACTGACTTTGTGAATTGCCCTACTCCTCACAACGGACATTGAGTAGTGGACAAGACGGTTAATCTGTCTCTGCTTATCTAATTAGGTGTGGACTAATTAGGAGGCGGCTGTTACAAAGGGTCAGATTAAACCCAATATATATATTTATTGCTTGAGATATATTGTATAATATTTGTATATCGTCTGATATCCCTTGTATATTCTTTGTATATATACACGGAATATCCCTTTACCTAGGTACAGGCCAGACCATAATATTCGTTCTCCTATTGGACAGCGACCCCTAGGCGCCAACGGCCATACCCCCAATGGCAAGTTCAAAGCTACCGCTAAGACATGTCTCAACATGTCCAGGTTTGCGCAGTAATACGAGACAGAACTGAGGTTGGCACTAGATTATTCACCTTACGTATAAATACGTTGCAGGTGGATACAGAAGCAGTTAGACCAAAACGTTGAAGCCTTCACCACGATACAACGTGCCGTGAAGTGGGCCCCTTTTGCCCCTAAATAGAGCCTTGAGAACCGCGTGCGAATAGATAGCTAAAGTGTCAGAGTTTAACGCTGTATCGTCGAGTTCGACTTATTCTATTGTAAAGTAATAGTCTATTATTTATAGTGTATCGTGCGGCTACCGTTCTACAGTGACCAGCATTACCACCGGTTCGTCGTACTCTAGCTAGTGCACTTATCCAGGCTGGGCGGCCTAAACTCGTGCCGCCATCCGAGGAGTCCTAGACGAGAACCGTTGGATATGTACACCGGAGAACCTACACCGGCGAATGCAGAGCCTTTTCCGGCTGGATTATATTGCTTTGGTACTGTGGCTGCTGGAGCAGAGAACCGTCTACCCCACTGCTGTGTGGGATCTACCCTGTGAGGAGCACCATCGAGCCCGCCTCTAGGACCACAGAGGCTGGCTAGCTTTCATCCATGCTGTCGCGCATACTGGAGTATAGCTGTTGCTTTGTCTACGGACCAAGGGATTATTGCACTGGCTCCTGTATCTGGAGTCTCTTTATTCCTCGTTGATCCAGACTTTTGCTCCCGAACATTCCTCTCCCCTGCTGGCTTACAACCGGAGGGAACCCCTTAGTATCTCCAGCTGACTACGAGTGTGCCTTATGTAATTCTTATGCTACAGGTGGCGTCAGTTATACCCATCTTATTATGCTCATGGACTTACGCTCTTGACCTACTTAAGTGTTCTTCGCCTTATAAGCGCAGTTCATAATTCTCAATTCTGTAACCTATCGTTGCTGCTCTAATAATAAATACCTCTAAATAGAACTTTCTTTGTCAAGCCGTATTCTTGTGTGGGTGTTCACCAGATATACCATGTACTGTATGGCCAGTAATTAAAGTACATAACTAAGTAGTGGTTTAATGATACCATACTCTCAATACAGTCAGGGAATTGTACCCCTCAGTTACACCAGCTGATTATCTTAGTTGGACTAAACGCATCAGTTCTCATCAAATACGCTCTGTGCACCAGTTCCACTACTTCCTGAAAGGAAGTGGGGGTGAATATTTCATGTCTCACTCTATTGGTTTAATTTACTAATCAGCTGTGCACTGGGTGTTCCAAACGTGTGACACACAGCTGATTAGTCAATTCCAAAAGTGAGGTCGAATGCAATGAAGCGAACTGTCATGTTCCGTGGTATGCAGGAATGGAACTCTCTTCCCAGACATGTTAAGCAGGAGAATAGTAAATGCCGTTTCAAAATCGTGGTAAAACAACATTTTCAACCAAAGAAATTGACATTCCCTAATAGATAGTGTGTACGTAAATGAAAATGTATGTGTCTGATATTTTTATCTTGTATTATGAATTTGATTAGGGTTTTTATTGTTGTTTTAATTGTCTGTATGACATGTAAATGTTGTGAGTGTATAAGGGTTTTTATTGTTGTTTTAATGGTCTGTATGTCATGTAAATGGTATGAGTGTATAAGGGTTTTTATTGTTGTTTTAATTGTCTGTATGACATGTAAATGTTGTGAGTGTATACGTCTGTAACTGTATTTTATGTGTTATGGACCCCAGGAAGAATAGCCCCAGCACTGCTGTGGCTAATGGGGATCCAAATAAACTTAAACTTAAACTTAAACCAATAGAGTGAGACATGAAATATTCAGCCCCACTTCCTTTCAGGAGGTAGTGGAGCTGGTGCACAGAGCCTATTGACATTTTGTAGTCATAAATTGACTACATTTCTATTAATAATCAATAGTACACATTACTCTGTCTAGACATTCACACTGTTTACTCTGCATTTCCTAGCATTTAGTCTATTTACTATGATATACATAACATACATACATACATACATACATACATACATACATACATACATACATACATACACACATACATACATACATACATACATACATACATACATACATACATACATACATACATACATACATACATACATACATACATACATACATACATACATACATACATACATACATACATACATATAAATATAGCCAAAAACATGGCCTACTGCACTTCACTGCTAATAATACTTCTTTTGCACTTCTGTTACATGCTTAAACGAGACTATAATGCTAAAACCAGACTATTATAAACAGGGGCCGTAATGTTAGGGAGTGGAAGGTAAATCGTGTATTTGAAATAACTCGCCTTTACTTTGATTAGCTACTCGGCTAGGACTAGCCGTCCAAGAAGGGTGGCTAGTCTAAATCTAGACAGTCTGCAAAGATGATATGTGAAACACTGATCCAACACCCCTGATTATAATAATCACAACTAACTTATCTAGCTGCCATCTAACGTAGACTACCTCTCGCTCTTTTGCGGTACAAGCGCGTCTTTTGAGCTCTGTCTCTCCGGCGGAGGGCTGACGCTGGTTGAACTGCCTGGGCTGGTCTGTCTGTCTGTCCTGCACTGTAGCCACTGAAGTCGAAGACCGAGGGGACCGCATCGGGCTTCAGTCGATTAGTGGTCTTCTGGACAAACCTCCCATCCTCTTCAAAGGCCCCCTCAACAACATAATCCGAGGCAATGAAGTGTTCGCTGCAGATCCTCCTTCCCTGTCCAACAGGCGGGTTGAGCCGCTTGAGTGCAGCTAGCCAGCGCCGCAACACCTTATGTTTACTCACCGGTAGTTTGTGGAAATTAACTAACTTTCCTCTCTCTTTCACGCGGGAGCAATGCAAAAAGAACCACGTGGTTCCGTTTTTCAGTAGGTAACATTACATTTGGTTGACAATTTACTGACTGACTTTCACGACACTCCATATTTACGTAGCTAGCTAACCAGCAGTGTAAACAGGAAGCCAGCCCAAACAACTCCAGTGACATCACCATCAGGGGCGGAGCTAGGGGGTGGCTACCTGGGCTCAAGCCCCGGATGTATTCTGAAAAGCCCCGAATCTATTTAAAAAATAAAAAATAAAAAAAAAAAAAATTAAAAAAAAAATTCATCATTGTTACATGAAAATATGTTTGCACCAGATTTAGCAGAAGCTAATTTCCATCTGTGGTCTATCCAGCTGCTAACTGTATTTGAGTGAGTTAAGTCTTGGTGTTATGGTAGACTCAGACCTAAGCTTTAAATCACAATCAACAAGTTGACAAAAACTTAATTCTTCCACCTTAGAAACATAGCTAAAGTACGGCCATTTATAAATCAAAAGGACGCTGAAAACCAGATCCATGCCTTTATCTCAAGCCAACTCGACTACTGTAATGCACTCCTTACCGGCCTCCCGAAAAAATACGATGATAACTATTTTATTGCAATGCACTATTGCATTATTTTATTCTATTTGACTAACTATTTTATTGCACTGCACTATTTTACTTTGTATCAGTGAATCATAGACGCCTGGCCATAAGAGCATTCGGAGCATCTCTGCTCTCCCACTATTGAACTTGGGGGAGCAAAGGTATGATCTTGCTCCACCACTTTTTGATTATATGAAAAATATGATATATCCCCCCCCCCAATATATAAATCTAACCATAACTACGTTATGGTTAACTGAGTTTTATAGTGAAAAGAGCAGCTTTATTGGTCAAGATTGAAGGCTCTATATTGCAGGAAATTGCACGTACAGGTTCATTAAATGCCGGACCCCCTCCAAACCACCCCTTGCCTGCCCAAAAAAAAAAAAAAAAAAAAAAGTAAAAGAAAATAAAAAAAAAGGGGGGGGGGGGGGGGGGGGGGGCCCATCTGGGCTAAGCCCCGGATCTCCTACAATCGTAAATCCGCCCCTGGTCACCATCTAGCTATTATGGCGGCGCCCGTGGCGAAAACGGGGAAATTACATTTTAGTTTTCAGGCAAATAAGTAGGATTTCACATTTGATTATAGGACCCTGTCTTACCCAAGGTACACAACAAACAAACTAGGCTCATATTGTTCAATGATTAATCTCCTCTTTAATACATATCGACTTCTCAGAAAATTACAGCTGTAAATACAGCTCACAAATTCAAGCAGTGCACTTCGGGGCTTCGCACCAGCAGGCCACCCTGCATACAGGGGTGTTGGTGGAAAAGAGCCTGTGTGCTTCTGCACCATCTCCCCCAGCCGAGAAAAATCTCCTCCAGCCATATGGCAGCACCTCGCTCCAGTGCTTGATTACCTGCAGGCCACACATCCACAGGTGTCTGTGCTGCACTTTTTTAGTGATGGCCCTGTACACAGTACAGGCAACGTGGAAATGTCTTCCTTTTCAGTACATAATTGTACAGAAGAGGGTTCAAGGCTGGTTCATGGAATTTTTTCGAGGCTGGCCATGGAAAAGGAGCACCAGATGGCGTCGGCGGAGCCTTAAAAAGGACAGCAGACACCATGGTGGCGAAGGGCCGGGATATCCCAGATGCAAATGAGCTGTTCAAGGCCTTATCTGAGACAGACACAACAGTCAAACTTTTCTTTGTAAAAAGTGAGGATGTCAACAATGCAATGGTGAAAATGCCAAACCAGATTCCAGCACCTGGAACTATGAAAATCCACCAGGTGATTACTCTGGCTCGAGGAGAACTGAAACATCGTGATGTCAGCTGTAAGTGCCTGATACAGAAGCATTTTAACAAGCAGTGTTTCAGTTTTGGGATTCTCCAGCCAACCAGTGGAGGGAATCCACATCCCCAGCCAGCTAGAGGAGGGATTCCCCAGCCAGCCAGTGGCTGGAATCCACATCCACAGCCAGCTGCTAGAGGAGGGAATCCACATCCAGCCAGTAGAGGGAATCCACATCCACAGCCAGCTAGACTCCTAGAGGAGGGAATCCACAGCCAGCCAGTGGAGGGAATCCACATCCACAGCCAGCTAGACTCCTAGAGGAGGGAATCCACAGCCAGCCAGTGGAGGGAATCCACATCCACATAAGACACCAAACCACTTAAACCTTAAACTTAACACTTTCAGTGCCAAAACGAGATATTACGTTTTTGGATCGTTTGATCTTTTTACTTTGATCCCCGCTCTACAGTCTTGCCGGGAGCAATCTGCATCATTTTGGCACATCCCCACACATTAGAACTGCAATGCTGATCGACTATCACCAGGTGGCAGTATCGTCCGTGTCTGAACTGGAATGGCTTGGGGTTGATAGTCAGCCTCACTTTCATTTCTCCTTGGTTAGTGGCCCCTCCAATTCACATTGCTCGCCTCGAAATTCCGTTGCATAAGCGTATTTGACCATCGAAACGTGTATAGACATATACACTGGTAATCGCGATGGCGATGCGATCACTTGGAATTATTCTTCTTGGAATACCTTCTGGCTAAGATAAGGTACATTCTATGTCTATTTTACCGAATCTGAAACGTGTTTTTCTAACGATCACAGTTCTGTGTTTCACCGGACGAAAAACATGGTTGGCAAACACAATCACAGTTTTTAGTTAAAACGACCCCCCCCCCACCTTGATGATTTTGTGATGGTACATATACATGTCATATACCTTTGATATAATTTTCATTCATATTTCATGAATATCAATGACAACAATCCACTGACCTGTCTGCCTTTAGCAACTTTTTTGACTCTCTTGATATCCCTAAAGTTGACTCTGACTCAGCGGTGAAACTGGATGAGCCTATCACAATAGAGTAGATTGAAGAGGCTGCTCACAACATGCAGGCAGGTAAATGCTGATGGTTACCCAATCGAATTCTATAGGAAGTTTTTTGGTAAATTGGCGCCACTTCTTATTGATATGTACAATAAATCCTTCTGCTCTTTTAAATTGCCCCATACACTTACTCAGGCCACAATTTCCTTAATCTTGAAGAAGAACAGAGACCCTCTCTTATGTGGGAGCTACCGTCCTATAAGTTTGCTATCCGTGGATTTAAAGCTTCTTTCCAAACTACTATCTATGCGTTTAGAATCTGTACTACCCTCTATTATTTCCCCAGATCAGACTGGATTCATAAAAAAACAGTACTCTTCTTTTAACACTAGACGGCTTCTTAATGTCATGTATAATCCCTCTTCTTCCTCAATATCAGAAGCTGTGATCTCACTAGATGCCGAGAAGGCTTTTGACCGGGTGGAGTTGAGCTACCTATTTTACACCATGGAGAGATTTGGCTTGGGTAAAACATTTATCACTTGGGTGAAACTGCTTTATACCTCCCCTATAGCCTCAGTCAGAACCAACAACACACATTCTGAATATTTTCCTCTCTTTCGCTCTACTCGGCAAGGCTGCAATTTGAGTCCTTTATTATTTAATATCGCAATAGAACCATTGGCCATTGCTCTCAGATCAAATCCTAACATAACTGGTATTCATAGGTTTGGCATCGAACAGAAGACTTCACTTTATGCGGATTACTTGCTTTTATATGTATCGAATCTCTCTGTCTCTATTCCAGCTGCCCTTAACGTTTTCAGTTCATTCAGTGAAATATCAGGAGATAAACTAAACTTAGATAAAAGTGAGCTATTCCCTCTGAATGCTGAAGGTCGAAATTACCCCTTGCATACTTTGCCCTTTAAAATGTCCCTACTTGGCTTCACATATCTTGGCATTCGTTTCACAGACAAATTTAAGGATTTATTTAAATTTAACTTCTCCCCTTTGTTAAGCAAACTGCATAAAGACTTTGAACGATGGTCGCTATTACCTTTGTCCTTAACTGCGCGAGTCAACTCAGTTAAAATGAACTCCCTGCCAAAATTCTCATACCTTTTTCAATGTTTACCCATCTTTCTCACACAAGCATTTTTCCAGAAAATTGACAGTTTGGTGTCGCAGTTCATCTGGAATAGGAGAGTCCCTAGGCTCGGTAAAGCCCTCCTACAAAGACCAAAACCTCTGGGAGGGATGGCTCTGCCCAATTTTAAATTCTATTATTGGGCAGCCAACTTTAGAGCACTACAACATTGGGCAAGGTTTAAAGACACACCTTCATCTCCTGTATGGTTGCTTTTGGAATCCTCTTCTTCCAGCCCTGCCTCACTGGCTGCTCTTGCTCACGCACCTCTACTTTTTCCCACCTCTCCCTACTCTAAAAATATTATTGTCAAATCAACACTTAGGATATGGAATCAGTTTAGACGACATTTTGGTTTACAATCTTTTTCTTTACTAGCTCCAATTACAGCTAACCCTGTTTCCCCCCTCTGTGATGGATAGAGCTGTTCTCTCCTGGTCCCCTTTTGGTATTAGAACGTTCAGAGATTTATATATAGAAAATATTTTTGCATCATTTGAACAACTGTCTGACAAGTTCTCTCTTTCGAGGTCACATTTCTTTAGATACTTGCAAGTCTGCAGTTTTGTACGTTTGTACGTAATTGTACTCCAGTGTTGCAGGAAAAACTTACAACCACTTCTAGAAGTTTGAGAAGATTTTAGGCAGATCGTTTTCTACAGGTTTCAATGCATGGCACTGATGGCAGCACTGTTGTCCTTGACGACCAGCTGAACTTCTCTACTCACATCGCCGCAACAATCAGAACCTGCAGATTCCTCCTGAGCAACGTCAGAAGGATCCACCCCTTCCTGACAAAAGAAGCCACCCAACTCCTCGTCCAATCAATAGTCATCTCTCGCCTCGACTACTGCAATGCACTGCTTGCTGGTCTACCGACCACAAGCCTCTTCAACTCATTCAGAACACAGCCGCCCGCCTGATCTCCAACCTACCAAAGTCGCCCCATGTTACCCCACTTCTTACTGGCTCCCCATTGCCGCACGAATCCGCTTCAAGGCCCTCGACCTGGCTCCCACCTACCTCCGGTCAATGGTCTCCCTCAAGACCCCTCCACTCTATATCTTCTGGCCGCCTCAGACCCACTCCTATCCGAGCTCCAGGATTTTAAGCCTACCAGTCGAATTCAGGTGACTCGTGTGCTATGGGTGCTGACAGTTAGGTAAGGATGTACCCAGCTGGTATGTTACCTCACCTACCCACCAACCCCCCCCCCCACCCCACCTACCCAACCTCCTCCAAAGTACAGTTTCTTCCCCCTCAAATGTATATACTCTTCTTAAACTCTTTTTGTACTGTATAAACAGTACTGTATATTTGTTGATCTGGTATGTCATAAATGTCTAGATGTAACAGTAGTACAGTATGTCTATCTGTATGTCATGTATGTCATTATGTTATGATTGATTGAAAATTGGGGACTGATTGATTGATAGATTGAAAATTGTATTAACAGATTGCAGGGGTGTAAAGTACTTGAGTAATTGTACTTCGTTACAATACTTAAGTACTGTTTTGGGGGATTTGTACTTTACTCGAGTATTATTAGGTTTGTATACTTTGTACTTTTACTCCATTACATTTCAGAGAAAAAAAACATACTTTTTACTCCTTACATTTAAAGTGCAGACCTACAAAGTACAAAGTACAAATCTCACAGGTCCAACCATTTTAATTAGTATATTTTAATTGTTTATCTGGCCGAACTAACGTTAACATTATTAATCCTGCGACTGCAGGTAAACAGCCAATCAAAGCATCAATGGAAAATGAACCCGCCCATACTATGCTGATTGGTCCTTGTGTAACACTAGAAAGCGGGGATCTTTGATTAAACACCTGCTATCAGAAGAATAGACAGTCAGATCCGCATTATGCTGTGGTTAATATTGTGATATTATTCAGGGTACTCCAGTATTCTGTCTTTAATATTGTGATATTATTCAGGGTACTCCAGTATTCTGTCTTTAATATTGTGATATTATTCAGGGTACTCCAGTATTCTGCCTTTAATATTGTGATATTATTCAGAATAATCCAGTATGCTGTGGTTAATATTGTGATATTATTCAGGATACACCATTCTGTTTTTAATATTGTGATATTATTCATGCTGTGATGTGAATGCCGTCCATGTTAGTTTACCTTCAATGGAGAAGTGCATTCAATAATTTTAATGCAAAAAAAGTGTCCTCTGTTCTTTCATTTCAGCATTGTCTATCGCAGAACACATTCCATTGTGGGCAGAGTGTATGCTTGGTTTCATTCCAGCCTTGCCTAAACACCAGCTGATGATTTCACTAATTGGCTCATCTCTTCAACTAACTCACCTGGTGCAATGTATAGTTAAAATGAAAACTTGGCCCACGATGGAATGAGTTTGAGACCCCTTGGTCTATCCCTTTCAAAACAATTCTTACTTTTACTTTTGAGTACTTAAGTACATTTAAAAGTAGGACTTTTTTACTTTTACTCAAGTGTGTTTTTAGCCAGATACTTTGACTTTTACTTGAGTCAGATTTTGAGACGGTACCCATACTTTCACTTAAGTATAATTTCTGGGTACTTTTTACACCCCTGACAGATTGCAGAATGGGTACAATACAGTACAGCTCAATACACACAATTGTTAAGGGGATGCAGACCAGAGAAAGACTTTCGTCCTGTTTACATCAGGGTCCCCCATTTTCAATATCATAACATGACATATATATACATACTCATGTACAATAGTCAAGTCAAGTCAAGTCAAGAGTTTTAATTGTCACGGCATACAAGTATACAATGAAATGCGGGTGGTCTTGCAATACAGTGGTACAACATATAATAGAATCCAATAAAAAACAACATTGTGCAATAAACAGGTAACAGGTAACATGGTGTGACATCTCAGTATCTGTACATAGTTATTTACAGAGCATATAGGACATGCTAGGTAGCTTTGGTAGTGCAATACACTGTTCCTGTTATTCTAATTTAAAGTGGCCTTTCCTTTTGGCCATCAGTGTGCGTGTGTGCGTCATGAGTGTGTGCCCGCTCATGTTAAAGTGGTAAGTGGCTGCTAGTGTGTGAGCGTGCACAGCGTGCGTGTCGTGTGTGTGTTCATGTGTGCTTGTGTGTGGATAGTTCAGTGTTCTGTGGCACTCAATGTTCATTGTTCAGGGCTCTGATGGCCTGGGGGAAGAAGCTGAGCCTAAGCCGCTCTGTCCTAGTAGCTGGGGTTCGCAGGCGTCTGCCTGACCTCAGCAGCTGGAACAGGCTGTTATTGGGGTGGTGAGGGTCTTTCATTATCCTGCAGGCTCTGGATTTGCACCTCTTGTTGTATAGAACCTGCAGGGGAGGTAGTGCAATACCCGTGGTACGCTCGGCTGAGCGCACCACTCTCTGTAGGGCCTTCTTGTCCTGTGCCGTGCTGTTTCCATACCAGGCAGTGATGTTTCCGGTCAAGATGCTCTCTACAGCTCCTGAGTAGAAGGACTGGAGTATCTTCCCCGATACTCTGAACTTCCTTAACTGTCTCAGGTGGTAGAGGCGCTGTTTCGCCTTCTTTACTACTGTGTCTATGTGTGTTGACCATGTCAGATCCTCTGAGATGTGGACCCCCAGGTACTTAAAGCTGCTCACCCTGTCCACGGTAGCCCCGTTAATCATCAGTGGTGTGTGTGTCTCCTGCTGTCCTCTCCTATAATCCACGATCAGCTCCTTGGTTTTACCAATGTTCAGGAGCAGGCTGTTGTCCTGGCACCAGCGTTCCAGTACCTCAACCTCCTCCAGGTAGGCCTTCTCGTCGTTGTCCGAGATCAGCCCCACCACCACCGTGTCGTCTGCGAACTTCACTATGGAGTTGGAGCTGAACTTGGCCACACAATCGTGTGTGTAGAGTGAGTACAGCAGCGGGCTTAGAACACAGCCCTGGGGGGACCCGATGCTCAGGGTGATGGTGTTGGAGGTCTGACCCCCCACCCTGACCGCATGGGGTCTTTCACTCAGAAAGTCCAGTACCCAGGCGCTCAGGGCGGAGCTCAGACCCAGCTCGATCAGCTTGTCCACCAGTCTGGTGGGGACTATGGTGTTGAACGCTGAGCTGTAGTCAATGAACAACAACACATAGCCCCCCTTCTGACGGTCAAGGTGGGAGAGGGTGCTGTGCAGTACCTGGGAGACCGCATCGTCAGTGGACCTGTTTGTCCTGTATGCAAATTGCATAGGGTCCATATCACTGGGGAGGGAGGCACAAATGTGGTCCTTGACCAGCCTCTCAAAACATTTCATGACCACAGAGGTGAGTGCCACCGGTCTGTAGTCATTTGGACATGTTGGGGAGGGTTTCTTCGGTACAGGGATGATGGTAGACATCTTGAAGCAGGCAGGGACCACTGACTCCGCCAGGGATTGATTAAATATGGCGGTGAACACCGGGGCAAGCTGGTTGGCACAGGACTTAAGTATGCGTCCTGTTATACCATCTGGGCCAGCAGCCTTCCTGGTGTTCACCTGCATAAATGCTCTTCTCACACTGTGTACCGTCAATGAGAGAGCGTCCCCGCCCCCCCGCGGATGCCCCCCCCCCCCCCTCCACAACAGCCGGCGCACCAGTGACGTCACTAGCCGTTGGGCTAGCAGTGCCACTGTTTGCACCAAACCGCGCGTAGAAGGTGTTGAGCTGGTCCGCAAGGGAGGCGTCGTCGCTCCCCATTGAGGGGGTGCTGACTTTGTAGTCAGTTATAGCCCTCAGTCCCTGCCATAAGCCTCTTGTGTCATTCTGTGCCATTTGTGCCTCCATCTTGTCGGCATACGTCCTCTTAGCAAGTTTGACAGCCTTGCGCAGAGTGTAGACTGTTGTCTTGTACTCTTCCATGTTTCCTGACTCTCTGCCCCGGTTATAAGCAGTGGTGCGAGAGTTCAGGGCTGCTCTGATAGTACTGTCCACCCATGGTTTCTGGTTTGGGAACACCCTCGCCTTCTTTGTGGGGACGATACTATCAGCGAGTGTTGTTATGAATGACACCACAGCGTCTGTGAAATCGCTGACGTCACTGTTACTCCTCTTGAACATTCCCCAGTCGGCGGCGTCTAGTGCGTCCTGAAGCGTGGCCTCTGATTGGTCGTCCCATTTTTTTACCTCACGTGACACGACGGCGTCACGTGATCTCTGTTTATATGCTGGGATCAGCAAGATGGCGGCATGATCCGACGTGTTTGTTGCTCCCGCTAATGGTGGAGCCGGTACAGCCTTGTAACCGGCTCTGAACGGGGTGTAACAGTGGTCGAGTGTATTTCCTCCCCTTGTGGAGCAGACGATGTGCTGGAAGAAAGACGGCATGACTTTCTTCAGATTCGCCTGATTGAAATCCCCGGCTACTATCATGGCTGCGTCCGGATGCTTGATCTGGTGTGTGTTCAGATGTTCGTGTAGTTCCCCTAACGCCCTGCCGACGTTCGCCTGGGGGGGAATGTACACTGCAGTCATGATCACTGCAGTGAATTCGCGCGGAAGATGGAACGGGCGACATTGGATCGTGAGGTGTTCCATGTCGGGAGAGCATGAACGGGAGTCCAGCTAGTCCAGCCGTTGTTGGTCATAAGGCATAGACCCCCGCCGATGCTCTTCCCGGAGGCTTCTGTACGGTCCGCTCTGAAGATGGTGAAGGAGTTGGAGGGAGAGATGCTGTGATCGGGAGTCACTGATTTCAGCCAGGTCTCCGTGAAGCACAGGATATTGCATTCCTTCATCTCTCGCTGGAATCGGACCCACGCTCGTAAATCATCCATCTTACTCTCTAGCGAACGTGCATTCACCAGGAAGATAGATGGAATAGCCGGACGGTAAGCAGATCTTCTTAGTCTTAATCTGATCCCGCTCCTCTTCCCCCTGTGTTTCTTCTTTGTCTTGCGTCCGTCTCCCGCTTGACCATTGTCTCCATTGTCTCTTCTGATCTCCGTTGGCCATTCTTGGCATGATAAAGTGTCTCTAAACTCCTCTTTGAGTCCGGAGTTTAGGTCAATAAGTGACTGCTTCGATAAAAAAAGTAGTAAAAACAAACATAATAACAAAAAATTTGCACATTCGTTGCTGAGCAAAACCCATGGCGACTGACTCGGGTCGCGCCAAGAGGAATAGAGAGCATCCTGACTGGCAACATCACCTCCTGGTTTGGGAATAGCACTGCACAAGACCGTAGCAGACTACAAAGAGTGACATGTTCAGCCGAACGCACAATTGGAGGGGGGCTTCCCACCCTCCAGAACATTTACAACAAGCGGTGCAGGGGTAAGGCTAAGAGAATCATCAAGGACTCCAGCCACCCGAACAACTGCCTCTTTGAACTGCTGCGGTCAGGCAAGCGATACCGGAGTCTTAAGGCGAGCACAGAAAGACTCAGAAGAAGCTTCTATCCCCAGGCCATCAGGCTGCTCAACGAACAATAAACACTATGCAACAACCATCAAATGTACACAGCACACACACCCACACGCACACACTCACTTTAAACAAACAACACACGGCAGCACCCACTCTCCACACTTTAGATCACCTAAACACACTTTATATTTATTGGTAAAGGATTTGCACTACAACTCGTACACCTTACTGTAAATTGTACCTAAATTGTACCTCATCCCATTTCTGCTTTGCACTATATAGTATTGTATATTAGTACATTGCATAGTATATTGTATATTGTATGGTAACTCAGTTACGTCTATTCTGCATCGAACATTGTACATATGTCTATACTGAACACTGTGACCTCTATTTTTACTTCTATTTTACATGCTATACTATTTTATTTCATACTTATCTTGTCTAGCACAGTCTCTGGAGCGTAACAGTAAGAAGCATTTTGTATAAAAGTATTCTGTACTTCTGTATGACAACTATTAAAGAAACTTGAAACTTGAAACTTGAGAAACTTGAAACATATAGATGTAAACAAGACGAAAGTCTTTCTCTGGGCTGCATCCCCCTGCATACAATTGTGTGTATTGAGCTGTACTGTATTGTACCCATTCTGCAATGTTAATAAAATGTTCAATCAATCAATCAATCAATCAATCCATTTTTCTTTTCGCAATCGATGTTGTCTGAATCATGAATTGCTTAGTTGTGTCTGACTCTGGGACAGGAACGCTCACAGGAAGTCACTTGTTATCGATGGGCAGTTTTCTGTCTGCCAGTAAAGAGGCTATTTGACGTCAGATATTTTAGTTAGCTACCTGAGGTGGGGTACAACCACGACAAGATTAAACCCGCCCACGTAGACATTTCCCAGCCCTTGGAGCTGGCCCTCTCCCCCCACCGAGGCCGTCCGCTGCTACCCCGGGACCCGCCTACAACTGAGTCGCCGGTGACCTCGTCGACGTCTGTGCCCCCGGGTGTCGGGGAGGGGATCATCCCTATGTTCCCCGGGTCCCATGTTCCCCGGGTCCTATGTTCCCCGATTGATTGATTAATTGATTGAAAATATTATACATTTTTATTATTTTATTAATTATTAATGTCGGCCTTGTTTCGAACTGGTTAAGCTTAGGCCCTCTTTCGAAGTTGGTTAAGGTTAGAGTTTGGAATCAGGCCTGTTGGTCTAAAATTTTCAATCAATCAATCAATCAATCAATCGGGGAACATAGGACCCGGGGAACATTGGACCCGGGGAACATAGACATGCTCCCTCGGGGAGGACGCACACGATTGCACCGCTCCCCCCTCCGCGCCCCCGGTTTTCCGCACGCGCCGAGGCCGGACAGTTGTTCCAGTTGTAACTACAGCCCATTCGATTACACAGGTCGATGGGTGGGGGGGGGAGCCTACTCGCTCCACTATGCTGGCGAGCCATCTGATAAAGAGGGAAGTGATTGCGAGACGGAAAGCAGCCTGGAATATATATTTACAGCAGCCAATAATCAATCAATAAACGCGATCGATATTTGGAATGACGATCAGGAATTGGAATAATCTTTTTGGGAGAACATCTGATGTAAGGTAAGGAGTCTATGTTACCAGTTTTAGGATAATCGGAGCTGTTTTCGCTGAGATAACAGCGTGCCCCGTATGTGTATTATGTGTGTGTGTGTGTGTGTGCTGTTGAGGAAATAAGATAATCGATTTCTCAGCTCGCTTCTATAGCGTGCATAAATACACATATACTATCGATAATCTAGCGTTTATTTGAAAACGATTCATAAATAGGCCGACAAATGACAACGTGTCTAGTGTATTCGAGAATATTCCAGTAAATGCCGTTTATGACGGAATCTTTCTATTTTCCTGAAATTTTCGAGAAAACGATAACTTTTCGAAATGCTATAAAAAGGAAATGAACCGATTAAAAAACAATCCGTTTAGACAAAAATGTTGACTGCAAACAAGTCATTGATAAGCGACGGGCAGATTAGACACATAGCCATAATTTAAAACATAGATTATGCGTTTTTAACGCTATCATTGACGTGGATGCTGGCATCCAAGGACATTAATCAACGTTAATCAACAGCACTGAAAGTGTTAACACATAATATAGTAATAGTCCAAATTCAGTGTACTGTATTGTATTGGGTATCCTTAACTCATTCACTGCCAACGACGAGTATACTCATTATTGGGCGTCAATCGTTGAACACCAACAACGAGTATACTCGTTATTTGATCGTTATTTCTTTTATTCAACATTTCTATTCATTACAGGCACACAGACTCGGGGTTAACATGGGGAATCAGCCTTAGAATGTAAAAGTGCAATACCGCCGCATCAAGCTATCGAGCACCCTTTATACCCTTGTATCTTTCTCTGTGGGACGGCCAAACGTCTCCGGTTTCATGTTTCCTTGTCGGGCGAGGGCAGCCGTTCTGCTGGTTCCATCGAAGCGCGTCAAATAACCCCAATCCATATGTTGTGGTGGATTATGCCGTGGGCCAAATGGACATTGGATATACCAGATGGCGATCAAACAATTGGAATATTATTTTTGGAATACTCCCGATCACGGGTAAGAATGATCTGACGTCAATTTGCGAATGCGAATGCCATTACTGACAATCAATGATCATGATGGGACATAATACCTATGATATAGATTTGATTTCAGGATAATAGCGTATACAGGCAAGAAATGGCAATGTCTATAGTGGAATCGACGTATAGGGCTTTATCTCAGCATTTCATGAATTACCCTAGACCGCTCTAAAACCATACTTATATTCACCACGGTATAACACGGGAACGTATGGATGGAAAAATTCATTATTTTTCACATATTGAACGATAGATAGGTGATGTCAAATGGGCCATACTAGTATTGTATCCATAGCTATAATATAGAATATAGTTATAGCTCTACAAACAAGGTGACTCAGTCCTATCTTTTAAAGCGTGGCAATGCGACCACAGGGCCATGGCTAATCCCCGGCAGTCAATGAGTTAAAGAATAGCATTCTGCAAGAAAACAACATGAAAACAACACTTTCTAAAAAAGATTCAGATAGGATCGATGCCATCGATAGGTTTCATTGCACTGATCTTCTACATGCACTGTAGAAGATCAAAATCACTTGATCTTGCATATTTTGATACAGGATTCACTAAAAGCTTGGTATCTCGTGTACCCCGTCCAATGGGTGGTTTAAGACGGGGCGAGAGGTCCAATGAGTTTAACGTTAGGGTTCAGGTAGGGGCGGGTTTATATGAGAAGACACATTTTTAGGGAGTCCCATTTTGATACAGATTTTAAATTTGTCTGTCTGTTTAGCTCTGTAATAAATGCAATATTTGACATGGCTGTCGATTTGATTATATATTTTAACAACTTGCCATTTAATGTCTTGCCACTAGGTGGCAGCATTGCCGCTGCATTTCTAAAAATAAACTAACCCCACTGGCAAATGAGATTACAGTTTGTTTACTGATTACACTAGTGGTTCAAGCTACTCTCCCTGAGAAGGGCATTTTGCATTGAAGGCATATCTCTACAAACTGTAACAACCTATTTTGTATTACCTTTTGTTGATGGGCTGCCTTGAAAGAGCGTGAATTATAACAATCATTAACACTTTGAGTGCCAGCAATGCGTTTTGTCATTAGTTCATGCCGACCGCTGAGTGCCGCCAACGCTATATAGCGTTTGTTTGTCGTATTTTTATTTATTGGCGATTTCAATTCATATTTCATCAATCGAGCCTCAAGTTAGTGTTGCAGACTCTCTCTCTGAGCTCAATTGGGAAGATACCGCCCCCTATCGTCTCTCCCTGTGTAACTGCACCCCTTTAGTTTAGACTGATGGGGGGGGGGGGAGGGCGGGCCAGTTTCCTCATTTTACTTTTCCGTCAACCAAACTGAAGAATCCATTGTGATTGCCGGCCCGGAAAACGCCTGGATTATGTATTTACAGTACCCAACGCTGAATCAATAAACACGATCGATATTTGGAATGGTGATCAGGAATTGGAATAATCTTTTTGGATAACATCTGATCTGAGGTAAGGAATTTATTTTACCAGTCTTAGGATAATCAGAGCTATTTTCACAGAGATATCAGCGTTTGCCCTATGCGTGTGTGTGTGTGTGTTAAGGCTGTCCCCGAACCCTGTTTTTAGGGTTCGAACGTTCGCCAGGGTTTATCGAACGAATGTTCGAACGTTCGTTTTAAAAAAAAATTTAATAATTTTTTTTGTATTATTTTAAATAATACATTTTTTTTTATTGTATTATTATAGATCCTACGGAGGGCGGCATTGCATAGTCTATTGGTGAAAAACATGTTCTTTACAGTGGTGGCTGTAACTGAGGGGTACAATTCCCTGACTGTATTGTTAAGTATGGTATTAAACCACTACCTCTTGTACTTTAACTTCTGGCCATCCAGTACATGATATAGATATGATGAACACTTTCCCACCTGATGAAACGAAGTCCACACAAATGTACAAATCGAATATTTAATATAGCAAAAGGTATATACAACGTTCACTTGTTTACACTTATGATTTGAAATGCACTTGTATGGCAAATGAGTATTCGTAGGTAAATCAACATTGAATGTCCAATCTCTGGTTACGCAGGGAGTAAGTATACAACCCGGTTCTTTAGGGAACTATAGCGATGGTACTTAAATGATTATAGCTGGATACACTAAGGGGGGGGGGGGTCCCGCTGGTTGTAAGACAGTAGGAGGGGGGGGTTAGAAGAGCCGCTGGCGGTATCCCATCTGGCCGACGATTTCTTGGGAGAATTCAAAGTCTTGAACACGGTGCCCACAGAACCTCGGTCCGCAGATGAATACAGCTGGACCCTCTGGTGGACGGTAGCTGCCGGTCCACAACGGAGAGACGTGAGGCGACCTCACTGGTGTACAGCGCCGTCTCACCTGGACTCCTCTCCGGAGGGTAGTTCCAACACTCAGCAGTGTTGGCCGTTATCCATGGAATAATCAAAGCACCCAAAGCATAATCCAAGCCGTGGAAGGCTCGCCGTCGTCCGGGTAAAGTAATCCAATGTACAGGTCTCCTCGTCCTGGCCCGGAGCTCCTCGGATGCAAGCACCACTAGTGGTCTGCCCAGCCTGGTTAAGACTCCAGATAACGTCAGGAACGATGGGGGTGCTGCTCACTTTATAACTCTAACCGACGATGCACCATACATAAATAGACTATTATTAGCTTAATAGAATACGTCCAACTCGACGGTATAGTGCCAAACTATGACAATTCAACTATTAATCCACACGATATCTCAATGCCTATTCTGAGGCCAAGTAGGCCTTACTGCACCACACGTGCGTCGTGGGTGAGGCTTCGCGTCTGTTACTCGGTTGGAGGGTAAAGAACTAATGGACTAAAAAGAAGTTCTACTTTACTTGCGCCATATATATATGCGCTGTGAACAAATAGTACCATTCGTATTTCGCCAGACGTATTCCTACGCGGAACCGGGCTTGCCACGACATGTTGGGCGGCACGATTGAACTTGAACCTAGGGGTATGGCTGCTGGCGCCAGGTTCTCGTCCAATGGTAGAATGAAACTATTATGGGCTGTTTAGTAGACTAAAGGGATATTCAGTGCATATTGTACAAGGAATATACAGGGGATATCAAACGATATACAAATACTATTAAATATATATATATAAATAAATATATATATTCGGTTTAATCTGATCCTTCACAACAGTGGCTGTTCATGTAAACATGTAATTAAACAAAGCAAGCTACTGCATCAAAAGTTACTACTTATGATAAACAATAGCCCTTGCAGTCACGTAAGGGGCTAGATAAACAAAGGCATTCGTTTTGTGGCATTAACGTTATATAGTTAGTGTTACACGTTCAATAACAGGTATTCACTCTTGGTCGACGGGGAGCCGGGAGGAGAGGCGCACGCCTCGGCTCCTCAACAGACCCGTCGGACGGGCTCCCAACGCGCCTGCCGCCCGTCCGCCCTACCACCGTTCCGAGGTAGACGGTGGACGGGTCTGTTGAGGAGCCGAGGCGTGTGCCTGCTGTTGTTTCCAACGCAGCCACCTCCCGCCATGAAGCTCGCGCTCCGTGGCCGAAAAAGGCTGGTATTCATTAATGATCCTTCTGCAGGTTCACCTACGGAAACCTTGTTACCGATTACTTCCTCGGCGGGGAGCTAACTACGGCTCCCCGGTAGCTACGGTAAGTCTGTTGAGGCTTCTCGCAAGCAGATCAATGGCGGCATTGCCTGAAGTAAAAAACGAATAAACGCTTGCCGATTGGTGGTAACAGCAGAGGCGGGTGCAAGCGGTGTGTGACGTAATTGGCAGAATCGCCTGTCAATAAAAATAGAGCTCTGGTTGAGAAATAGTATCCCGCTGCAGCCCGGCAGACCATACTGTTTGAGCCGAGCGCCTCGCATTCACATCACCTCAACCCTGTGCGCATCCTTTATTTTTTTTCACCGAACGTTCGAACCTATTAATTAAAGTCCGAATGTCAGCGTAACGAACGAACGTTAGAACGTTCGAACGTTCGGGCTCAGCCTTAGTGTGTGTGTGTGTGCGATCAGAAAATGAGAGAATCGATATTTCAGCCCGCTTCTATAGTATAAGTACACATATACTATCGATAATCTAGCGTTTATTTGAAAACTATTTATAAATAGGCCGAAAAATTTCCGTTTTTGTGTATGCCAGAATATTCCAGTAAATGCCGATTATCACAATCTTTATATTTTCCTTGAAAACGAGGGCTTTTCAAAATGCTATAAAACGGAAATGAAGCGATTAAAAAAACAATCCGTTTCGACAATGTTGACTGCAAACAAGTCATTGATAAACGACGGGCAGATTAGACACATAGCCATAATTTAAGACAGAGATTATGCGTTCACAACGCTATCATTGAAGTGGGTGGTGGTGTTGTGCCAAAATCCTACCCCTTGCCATAATTTTACCCCACCCACTCAGTCAACGTTGGTTAATACTGCTGGAGCATTGGTTCATTTTGGTCCGATTTCCTTGCGCGATTTTGCGCGCCGCGTGGGAGTAAATTCAAGACACATATTCGGTTGCAAAAAGGTGTCGCACGGTCTCCTCTATGGCCGTGAATATTTTCACGCGGATCGGAATCACGGAGCGCCCCGTGGGACACTTTTCCGTTTCTGCGAGTTTATTCCACGCTTTCGGCTTTCCTTTTCTAAGCATTTTCGGGGCTATGTGAATGAGTAAAAGTCGCGGGACGCCCAGATGTACCCACGGTAGAAAGTTTGCGTGGATCCCATAATAGGCTCAATTAATACAGCGTTTTTAATATCACGCGACATTTTCAGGGTCGCGAGCCGACCTTTTCCCCTCGTTTCCGATGATGGAAGTGATTTAGGAAAAGCTTCGGCACGCCGAGAGGTACCCGTGGATTTAATCTCGCGAGGATCGGGGCAATATTCGGCCCGTGGGAGCAGTCACACGCAAGTTATTGAATTGGGGTGGGGGAAAAATTATGGCAAGGGGTAAGATTTTGGCACCACAGTTGTTGCATTCAACCACGTTTTACCATGTTAACCAGTGGCACTGGAAGTGTTAAGTGTCATGTCATTACATGGATGATAAAATAAGGTATTTTGTTAATCTGTCTAATTCCCTGTTTTGATTAAAATCCTTGAACTTGACCAATAAAGAAAAGTCCTTATTTATATGGCCAAGGAAACATGACCGAAGTTGGAGGGAGGAACAAAATGATCAGTATTTACAATTTTTGTTTATTTAGTTTAGTTTAGAAGCCACTGGAGTCTACTTATTAAATCCCCACTAGGAATGCAGTCCTGTGGGTTTAAATCCACTAGGCGTATAATAAGTGAAACTGATGTGATGCCAGCCCTGTGATTGTAAAGCCCTATCTGAGCCATTTTCAATCATCTTCTTTTTTTTTCACCAGGTAAGAAGCTTGAGCTCAAAGAGCTATTTTTTTAGCAACACCTGACATAAAACAACAACAAACAACCATACAAGACAGTAAATTAACATAGACAAAGGACAAAAAGATAAAGATAAAAAGCAAGCAGCAGCCCGGGAGAGCAAATGCTTAACCTGAGAAGCATTTGCACACTCCCATATCGTCGGCCATTAAAAGGTCAGTAATTAGTGTTTTAAAACTGTGCAAAGTAATAAAAGCCTGGAGTTTAAGAGATTTTTGAAGTCCATTCCAGGTGAACGGAGCAGAGTACACAAAAGCCCTCTTCGAACTCGTGGAACTGAGGTGGATAAAAGTCCTGAGAACGCAAGCTGTAGGAAGAGTTTGACGCAACTGTAAGGTGTGTACAGTATAGAGGTAACAGTCCCAAGTAATTTATAGAGGAAGATGTACCAATGATGAAGCCTACGAGCAGGCAGGGACAGCCAAGCTACCTTCTTGTACAAAATGCAGAGATGAGTGAGAGATCTACAGCCAGTAATTAATCTTAGCGCACCATGATGATACAGTAAGTGGCATCCAGCATAAGCAACGAGGTAGAGCAGGCATTCATATACAACACGTCACCATAATCGAGTACCGGTAAAAAAGTAGCAAGGACAAACCTCTTTTTAGAATTAAAGGAGAAACAAGCCTTGTTTCTAAAATAGAAACCCAACCTTACCTTCAGTTTCTTAGCCAGGTTTTCAATATGTGGCTTAAAAGACAAGTTGTCATCCAGAATAATTCCAAGGTATTTGAAAGTAGAAACAATTTCAAGAGCAATTCCCTGAGACGTAGTTACAGCAGACAGGGAATTCTGCTTTCGATTTTGAGAAGACCATCCTTTTGGTTTTACCAGCATCATCTCCAATGATTGTAGCTATAGCCTGAGTAAACCAGAGTAAGGTCATATTTATTTGGGCCATATTACACATGTTTTATGGACACAGGACTGGTAATATACATTATAAGTTTACAAACTAAAATAAGATAAGAGATGAAACCAGTATGGAGGTGGCGTCTGTGTGTATATACACAAAGATACCAAATACATCAACCGTACTGACCTTAACCATGACGAAATTGAAACTGTTTGGATTGAAATCTTATTAGACAGGGCGAAACCAGTACTAGTAGGCACAATCTATAGACCGCCAGAACAGAGTGGCTTTTATGACACACTTGATGGGTGTTTAGCTGGGGTGGAGGGGGTAGAAAAAATTCTTATTGGGGACTGGAACACGGATATGCTGCGTAAAGCAGCACCCGTCTTTAAGGCCTTCAGTAGATTTTCTGATCTGCACGGTTTCAGCCAGCTAATCACCCAACCCACAAGGGTATGTGATTCGACACAAACCACCATTGACCTCATTTTGACCTCTGACAAGTCCATGATCTCCAATAAAGGGGTGATAGCATGCAGGTTAAGTGATCATTATATGATTTTCTGTACCCGCAAAAAGCTAAAACAGAAGGCCGGCTGTCACAAAACTTACTCTAGAGAGGCCTTTAACCTAGAACTGGGGAGCTTGGACTGGTAAGGTGAACTCAGTGGTACACAGGTTGAAGAAACATGGCTTGGATTCAAAACCAAATTCACAGCAATACTCAACAACATGGCACCCATAAGAACCACCAGGGTTAAAAAATCACGCTGAGTCATGGATGCACACTGAAATACTGGCCGCTATGAAAACCAGAGACAAAAAATGCTCTGAACTTCATAAAAGTCAGACAAAGCTTTCCAAAAGCTCAAACAGTGAACTCCAAGCCCACGTGGTTGAACTAAAAATTCAAAGAAACAGACTAAGAAATGACGTAAACACCATGATTAGAACCGCAAAAAGAAATTTCATCAACGACAAAACTGAGGAAAACAAAAACAAACCCTGCGAACTTTGGAAATTACTCAATAATCAACTAGGCTGCAGTAAAAAACTTAAAACCAGATTCTCAAACATAAACATAAAGACGGACAACACGCTCATCACAGACAAGCTGGATGTAGCCAATTACTTAAACATCTTCTTCACAAACATAGCCACAACACTGGTAAACAAACTACCCTCCCACTCAGGGCATTATGGGGTAGAACACATAGTAGCATACTACAAAAACCTATAATAATAATGCAGGACCTGTTGCGGAGGTCTTTATTCGGCATGCAACGACACTCAATGTTTTAGCGGTACACACAGTGGTTAGTTTTTTTAGCACACACACCGGAACACACACGCATGCATTGTCTCTTTAGAATCGCCGATGCGATTCGTCTCTGCGATTAACCCATCCCGTCGTCCTTCCCCCCCAAGGGCAGCCGGGAGCAGACAGGCGTCAACGTGAGCTGCGCCAGGGGACCAATCCAAGTGCTCCTGTCCGTCTTCGTCAAGGACGCCACAGCGTTAGCGATCTGTTGTTGTGCATGTTTTTCCATTGGGTTTATCTTATCGGGGGGGAAACCCTTGCGAGCACGGGGAGAACATGCAAACTCCACACAGAAAGGCCTGGGAGATACCCCACCTGGGTACCTGGCATCATGGAAACCTGGTCCCCAAGCGGGAATCGAACCCTGGACCTTCTTGCTGTGAGGCGACAGTGTTAACCACTACACCACCGTGCCGCCTAGGGGTCCACAAAGACGACTTCAAACTTGAAATGGTAACAACCGATGAGGTACTCAAAAAATTGAGCGCCCTCCAACCTAACAAGGCCACTGGCCATGACAACATCCCCTCCAAATTCCTCAGAGACGCAGCAGCCACCATCACCCCAGTCATCACACACATAATAAACCTCTCTATAAAACAGGGACACGTCCCCAAGGACTTCAAAATTGCGAGAGTGACCCCTCTGCACAAAAAGGGCAGCAAATTAGACCCAGGCAACTACCGCCCTGTTTCTATTCTTACCTCCATCTCGAAAGTCATGGAGAAAATAGTCTACGAACAGGTCGAAAAGTACCTGGCGGAAAAAAATCTAATCTACGAATTCCAATCTGGCTTCAGAACGTCCCACTCCACTGACACATGCCTCCTCTATTTGAACGACCACATCAAACAAGAGGTGGACGCGGGCAAATACTGCGGCATGGTCATGCTGGACCTACAAAAGGCCTTTGACACTGTCAATCACTCCATTCTGATTGACAAGCTAAAAGCAATTGGTTTTTATAGCTTATCAGTGAGCTGGATGCAATCCTACCTGGAGGGGAGAGAACAGATGGTAGAGGTAAACGGTACTCTATCCCCCCCCCTCACAGTGAGCTGTGGTGTTCCACAAGGAAGCATACGAGGACCGCTACTCTTCCTAATTTATGCAAATGACATGTCGTCAGCCTGTGACTGCAACTTGTTCCTGTTTGCGGACGACTCAGCCTTGCTGGTCTCTGACAAGAACAAGTTGCAGGTTGAAAAAACCCTCTGCTCGGAACTAGGCAAAATCTGCATATGGCTCGCTGATAACAAACTATCATTACACATGGGCAAAACAGAGTCCATTCTCTTCGGTTCAAATAACAAACTCAGCAAGACCGACGGCTTCTCAGTTGCAGTGGGTGAAAATATTGTCACAAGGAAAGACGAAATTACCTACCTGGGTTCCATCCTAGAGGCAAATCTTTCCTGTGACAAAATGGCATCCAATGTAATAAAAAAAGTCAACCAACGAACTAGATTATTGTACCGGATCTCCTCTCTGGTAAACAAGAATACCCTGAAGACTCTGGCAGGAGCACTCATTCAAGGGTACTACGACTATGCGTGCACCTCATGGTACCAAAGCACCTCAAAGGCGCTTAAAACAAAATTACAAACATCACAAAACAAACTGGTCAGACTACTACTTGACCTTACCCCCAGAACCCACCTCACCCCTGCCCACTTTGACAACCTAGGATGGCTTAGAGTAGACTACAGAGTACAGCAACTTGCAATGGGCCTGGTCTACAAGATACACTATACGACTAAGGTACCCATGTACATGTCAAAATACTTCCCAAAGGTCAGTGAATACCACAACTACTACACCAGAGGAAGCTCAACAAATCATGTTAAACCCAGATTCGGCTCAAACAAGGGACTAAACACGTTTCGCAATTATGCCACATCAATGTGGAACGCCCTACCCAAAGCTGTAAAGGAATGTGAATCCCTACCCACATTCAAAACCGCTCTTAAAGAGCACCTACGCGAGGCTGCAATTCGAAACTGGCCACCGTAAATGCCCAAAACCCCCACCACCTCCTAATACAGTCTCCTCCCCACCGCATGTATATATTCCCTCCCCGCCGTATGTATATTTCTCTCCCACCCACCCACCCCCTCCTAATGTACAGTCCCCTCCCCATCATATGTATATACTCTGTCAGGATCTAGGGGTAACAGTACTGTATATTTGAATACCGTTTATGTCACAAATGTATCAGTACTAAATACCTATATGTCCCTATGCCATAAATGTCATGTATGTTGTGTATGTCATAAATGTCTATATGAATTGAAAATGGGGGACCCTGATGGAAACAAGACAAACGTCTTTCTCAGGTCTGCATTCCCTTAACAATTGTGTGTATTGAGCCATACTGTATTTTACCCATTCTGCAATCTGTTAAATAAAGTTTTCATTCATTCATTCATTCATGAGATATTCCTTTATTGATCCCCTTGGGGAAATTCAGGAATCCAAAATTTCTGAAATCTGCTGGGTCTTGATTTAGTCAAACTGTTACCCACTTCTCCCATTCTGAGTCGAAAAAAGGCAATTCTAGGCTATATAAGTAAGATATATAAGATAAGTTATTCCAGCTCCGAATCCAGCTGTCGGCGTTGCCTCCGGCTTGGGCCGGCCGTCATACTAACTCAATTGGCAGAGTTAGCGGGTGGGAAGTCGAAGGGTGGTAGTCTGGTCGTTGTGAACAGCGACTCCTACAGGTCGGTTGGGGCGCCTGCACAGCAAAGTCAGGAAAATGGCGGGGGCAGTGTGAGCCTCCTACACGTTACTCCTCGCCAAATGAGAGTCCGCGCTGGCAGGTGAAAAGATGTGACAGGCTGCCTCCACATGTATCGGAGGGGACATGTGATGCAAGGCTTCTATCCTCCCTACAACCGGCCAGTGGGGGGCATATGCGAGCAACGATCAGGACAGGGGAGGGAGAATTGGCACGAGAGGTAAATTGGGATGGGGAGAAAAATCACAGAAAAAAGGAGGAGAAAAAAGTAGAAAAAAAATTAAATTATTCCAGCTCTTTATTTAACCCACATCAAAGCCACAACAATGGCTTTACCTGCGGGACAGTAAGCTACCAGATGTCAAATCGACTAATTTTAGACTATAAACCAGAGTAAGGTCATATTTATTTATTTGGGTCATATTACACATGTTTTATGGACACAGGACTGGTAATATACATTATAAGTTTACAAACTAAAATAAGATAAGAGATGAGATATTCCTTTATTGATCCCCTTGGGGAAATTCAGGAATCCAACATTTCTGAAATCTGCTGGGTCTTGATTTAGTCAAACTGTTACCCACTTCTCCCATTCTGAGTCGAAAAAAGGCAATTCTAGGCTATATAAGTAAGATAAGTTATTCCAGCTCCGAATCCAGCTGTCGGCGTTGCCTCCGGCTTGGGCCGGCCGTCATACTAACTCAATTGGCAGAGTTAGCGGGTGGGAAGTCGAAGGGTGGTAGTCTGGTCGTTGTGAACAGCGACTCCTACAGGTCGGTTGGGGCGCCTGCACAGCAAAGTCAGGAAAATGGCGGGGGCAGTGTGAGCCTCCTACACGTTACTCCTCGCCAAATGAGAGTCCGCGCTGGCAGGTGAAAAGATGTGACAGGCTGCCTCCACATGTATCGGAGGGGACATGTGATGCAAGGCTTCTATCCTCCCTACAACCGGCCAGTGGGGGGCATATGCGAGCAACGATCAGGACAGGGGAGGGAGAATTGGCACGAGAGGTAAATTGGGATGGGGAGAAAAATCTGAGAAAAAGGAGGAGAAAAAAGTAGATAAAAAATTTAATTATTCCAGCTCTTTATTTAACCCACATCAAAGCCACAACAATGGCTTTACCTGTGGGACAGTAAGCTACCAGATGTCAAATCGACTAATTTTAGACTATAAAATCTATCTATCTGTTCAGAGCTTCATGCTTAATATGATTGTAATCCTTGGATTCTCTAGTTTCATTTGAGTGATTACTAAGATTACCATTGAGTGCCATAAATGTGAGAATATAGACTATAAATATTCACATTTAAGAATTAAATACAGTGTGTCATGATCAAATATGTCAAAAATTATTCCAAACTGATATATTTACACAACTGACAGATGTGTATAAGATAAAGTCGTGGAATGATGTGCAGTTATGTCGAGCTGTATGCTTCCCTGTCCTTAGCTAGACTGAAAAGACCAAGGTTCATGGTTAGAATGATAAGACCCAGGTTCATGGTTAGAATGATAAGACCAAGGTTCATGGTTAGAATGATAAGACCAAGGTTCATGGTTAGAATTAGAACAAAGGTTCATGGTTAGAATGATAAGACTAAAGTTCCTGGTTAGAATGATAAGACCAAGGTTCATGGTTAGAATGATAAGACCAAGGTTACTGGTTAGAATGATAAGACCAAGGTTCATGGTTAGAATGATAAGACCAAGGTTCATGGTTAGAATGATAAGACGAGTTCCCGGTTGGGATGGCCGATATTATCGGCCTACCGATATTATCGGCCGATATCGGCATTAAAATGTGATATCGGAAAATATCGGTATCGGTTTTCTAAAAAATAACCTTTATTTACCCAGGCAAGCAAGTAAGAACAAATTCTGATTTGATTTATTGTCAAAAGTATGCATAATGTTGTGTTAATTCCACAACAAGAGATATGTAATGTTAATTACCTGAAATTATTCCATTTTGGGGGGGGGGGGAAACCCTGCATATATCGGTATCGGTTGATATCGGTATCGGAAATTAAGAGTTGGACAATATCGGTATATCGGTATCGGTAAAAAAGCCAATATCGAGCATCCCTAGTTCCTGGTTAGAATGATAAGACCCAGGTTCATGGTTAGAATGATAAGACCAAGGTTCATGGTTAGAATGATAAGACCAAGGTTCATGGTTAGAATGATAAGACCAAGGTTCATGGTTAGAATGATAAGACTAGAGTTCCTGGTTAGAATGATAAGACCCAGGTTCATGGTTAGAATGATAAGACCCAGGTTCATGGTTAGAATGATAAGACCCAGGTACCTGGTTAGAATGATAAGACCAAGGTTCATGGTTAGAATGATAAGACCCAGGTTCATGGTTAGAATGATAAGACCCAGGTGCCTGGTTAGAATGATAAGACTAGAGTTCCTGGTTAGAATGATAAGTCCAAGGTTCCTGGTTAGAATGATGAGACCAAGGTTCATGGTTAGAATGATAAGACCAAGGTTCATGGTTAGAATGATAAGATCAAAGTCCATGGTTAGAATTAGAACCATGGTTCATGGTTAGAATGATAAGACCCAGGTTCATGGTTAGAATGAGAACGATAAGACCAAGGTCTCTGGTTAGAATTGGAACCAAGGTGTTTGGCAGAGTATAAGGCTAGCTTTACCGACTTATCCAGCTTTTTTTGCTGCTGCACACTCTTGTTAAGGAAATAGAAAAACCTGACTTCCAGATCACATCATTCATCATGCTTTATTGTATTGTCTCACACAATTACAAAATATTTACAACTTCTAACAAGCTTACATTGATAATACAAATAAAGTTATGATCTCAGCATAAAATGTGACACTGAGCAGAATAAAGGAATTCTCCATTAGCACTACTATGCCTTGTAGATGTATTGGAGACTACAAAGCATGTGACTTTCTCAATATGTAATATTAATAGGTGCTATTCATTTCCAATCTGCACCTCTTTTTCCCCCCTTTATTGTGTGTGTCTGTGTGCATGCATGCCTGCATACATGTATGCAAATTGTATGACTGGTAGAGTACCTTGCTATAAAGTAAATTGCATCAAATCCAGAAATCACTGTGTGTTGGCTGTACAGTAGAGTGTGATGTCATCCAGACAGTGTTCAGTAGCATCAGGTCTGGGACCCGGGCTGCCGTCTCCTCTCTCTCTTCCCCTGATCCTTCATAGCCGCATCCCGAGCGGCATCAGGTCCAATAAATCAGCTCACATGCCCTGAGCCGCGTCGTCATCCCGTCCAGTTCATGATCAAAACAGAAAGGAGGGGGAAATAAATAAAACAACAAAATCATATGAAGGATCATACTCTTGGTTTTATTCTCCAGTACTGTTGTTGACTGCTCTGCTGGCTCTGTTGTTTGGACCTCCACATCCTGTATGATGACAAAGACGAGTTATCAGCTTGGACAGAATGCACCTCTGGTCAAAGTAAAATAACACAAAGACTACAACATAAACAGACGTACAGTCATATCCTAATAGTAAAAATCACAGTGTATATTTAACTATAAGAGCAAGTTTTTAAACTTCTTACCCAAATACACCCTGAGCGGGTGGTAAATGCGGTGGTGGAAAGTAACAAAGTATGTTTACTTAAGTACAATCTTGACTACTTTACTACTTTAGATGAGTATTTTCATTTTAGGGAACTTTGTACTTTTACTCCACTACATTTTAAAGGCTTTACTAGTTGCTTTGAAGAAAAAAAATGTGCATAGAAAACATGGCAAAAATGTATGAAGATGATTTACTTTTAAATTTGAAGCCTGTCGACTTCAGGAGGACCTAATCAGCAGCATAACTGGACCACATACCACTTTAACATAACCTTTAATCAGAGCAGCATAACGATAGGTTATGACTATAACCAAGTTCTGTTAGTAATGGTGACGCTCGGCATCACTACTGCACTGTACCTCGCTCGTGCACGCGCACTGAATAAAAATTCCACAAATGTACCTTTACATCCCAGCATTCGTCTGGCCATACCCCTATCAGCTTACCTACATAAGCAGGGGTGGGGCCACATACTCGCCTCCTTCCCAAGCTTTCACCACAAGGTGAGATCAAGGGCAGCACCATTACTAACAGAACTTGGTTATAGTCATAACCTATCGTTCTGTATCGTAATGGGCTCCGCTCGGCATCACTACTGCACAAGGGAGGCCGAGCGAGAGCCATCGGCCGACAAATACACCCCGCTGAGGCCCCCCACAACCATCAGATCAGGGAGGACCGAGCCCCCCCGACCCCCCCTAATGGAGGGCACCCCCCCTATTGGAGGTTCCCGGGAGGGCGACGGACCCGACCGTGCGAAGAGGCACTCAAGCAACTCAACGCACAGGGTGAGCAGACCGTGGCCTGACCCCACGACTACACACACGCACAACCCGCATGCCACCCGGGAACGAACGGAGGGAACAACCTCGTTACTGCCCCCAGAAATCACGGGGTCAAGAGCAAACCCAACCCCATGGCAAGGCAGTAGCAGCGGAGCGCGAAGGAAGACCCAGACCCACTGAAGGGACTGGATCCCCTGGAAAACGGGGGCCCGGAGAGGTCAATGACGCCAGGCATCAAGACCCCACCAGGCGGTCACTTAGTGACACCACCCCCCACATCGCCAGCGTATTCGGATAAGGCCCCTCCAAGAGCGGGCCCTTTCCCCCCAATAGCACACCGCCTGGCACACTGACCCTGCAGAACAGGCAGTCAGCATGGCCGTAAGCACACAAAAAGGTTAACCAACGGAAGCAGGCAGCGCACCGGGGAAAACCAGGCAACAGGCTGTAACCTGAGCCTGGAGCACTGCGGACGAGACAGGCGCCAAAGGAGTTAGCTGAGAACAGCCCCCCCGGCGGAAGGGGCGTATGCTGGCGTTGTTGCATGACCAAGCCTCCATTTAAAAAAAAAAACACCCAGAGGGGTTGAGGCAGAGAAGGCTGACATGATTGGCAGACGTCATGAACGTGCAGGGGCACCCTCAACCGGGTAACCCGGGAGTTGACACTGCTCCAACACACCAGGGAATCAACCACCTTGTCGTTACCCAATGCGGTGGTTGTTCCTATAACCCCTCAAGAAAAAACTCCAAAACACACCTGCGGGTACACACTGGCTATACCGCAGTACAAGTGTTTCAGTTTTCAAAAAAGGGTTATCCCAGGCCTACGGGTCGACGAAACATTACTTCGGACCGGGCCCGGCAATACGGGAAGCACAGGGTCACCAGAGGAGGTCAAAGACCACCCCAACAGGCCCCTCTTCGCCATGCGTGAGAGAAGAGCGAAAATAATGGAGAACCAGCCCCAAGCACACCGTACTTGGTATTCCCAGGCGGTCTCCCAACCAAGTACTAACCAGGACCAACCTGCGTAGCGGCCGAGATCTGACGAGATCGGGCGTGTACAGGTTGGCATGGCCGTAAGCCATTACGACAGTGCAGAGTACAAAATGTACCCAACCAGGGTCTCCATAGCGCCTAACCCTGTGACACCCGGACCGACCTGGCATTTTTCCCCCTGAAAAAAGCCCAAGTCCCTCAGGGTACCAGAACAGCAGATCTGCATCCCCGGCGGACAACGGGTTTAACTGATCCGGACCAGCGTGACCAGAACCAGTCCCGTGCCCTAACCACGCCGACATGCCTACTCCAGGAGAAGGGGCAGATATGCGTGTTGATCTTAAACATGAAAAGAAGGCGCCACCCAGACGTTCGGTGCGAACCGCGCCCGGTGGCCCACCCCCAGGGCGTGAGACCCCTCTACATATGTTCAGATCCATTCCATCATCATCCCCCAGATATGAACGAGAATCCGTCGACAACCAACACAGGTCGTCGGAAGAGGAAAAACCTCCATCCCAGTTGCTTTATAAAAACGCTGTTTTAACCTCAAGCAACCAAGGCGTGCCAGTCATTCGCCTGATCTTCAACAGAACACCCCGAGCTAGCACTATGCGTGCGTCGGGACACAACCACATCAATGAACAGGCTATTTAGACCTGTCATTGAATCCCCAAGGCGCCCAGGGGAACGACAAGAGGGGTGTGATGCTTCCTAACTCCAACTCTTTTTAATAGAAAAGAAGGAAGCACGGGGGTAAAATTTTTTAACATTTTTACATCCCACCACCCTCCCATAGGGAGGAGACGGAAATCCCCAGAGAGACTTCCCACGCGAGCTGTACAGATTGAAAAGAATATATTGCAACCTTGAGCCATGTAAAATTTTGGTTTTAGGGCTCTCCGGGGAGGAGGCACTGAACCCATACACACTCAATAATCGAATTGAATCGAATACACACACAATAGAGCAGGACTCCTTTTTGAAGTTCTACTCACCTTGACAATCTGAAGAGGAGGCTCTGCACTCTGAGGAGGCTCCCTCACATGGAAGGAGAGTCCTAACTTACAGAAGGCCCGAATAGGAGCTTCGTGAGGAGGAGCCCTGACCACTCCCCGAAACAGATCCATCATATGGACCCGAACAGCTCACGGAAGTCCTACCAACAGAGACGCGCACAGTGACGTACTCTATGGCGGGGGAATTTCTCATGTAATGACAAAAAGAGAGTATGACACAGTCATAGTCAGCTACATGAAGTGTCTAACAGCTTCACACAGCGCATGTGCCAACCTGCTATCTGATTTTTACTAAGGAAAAAACACAGAATAGAGAGGGCCCCCTTAAGAGCCCCGGTACCAGACTTACACATGTGCTTCTGTGGCCAACCCAACCCAGTTGTAGGTCACACGACGCACACAACCCATTATCACCTACAAAAAATGGCAAAAACACTCTACAGAGGAACGCCGTTTTTCATAATGAGAGAATACATAATTCTCGATTAGTATCGGCCACAGGCCTTGCTAAGCACACACGAAAAGTGACCAAACAATCTTTTCTTTTAGGGAAATACAGTTCCTCAAGCAGTTATAGCACAACCCCAGCAATCAAGCTAAGGGTTACATCGTATCCCTACCACACAGTGACACAATATATTGTAACAACATGTCTGAGAGGAGGGTGAAGAAGTCCCCAGGGAACCGGGGGGAAAACACCCCTCCTACTTTACCCTTAATACGGCCAGTTGAACAGGTAACCTGTTAATATGTGAACACACTGTTCATTGTCATTACAGGCTGAGAAAAGAATTCATTCTTCACTCATATGTCACTAAGCATAGCTTTATAGGTTAGTTTAACCCCCTTAGTTGTGAGTACACGGTACATGAACACACATGATGTTTCTCAACACAACAAACCAGATAATTTTCACATCTGTAACAAACAACCCGATTTGCATGGAGACCAGTGACAAGACAATTCACACATAACTCGCGTCGTATCCTAAATGTAGTGCAGCAACACTCGTTTTGGAAAACATCGTTATTTACAAAACATTTAGAAGGGTAAGAAAGAAGAAGTGTTCAAGGTCTGGTCAGGACCTTTCCTACCGTGAGCGCAGATCAAGCGAACTGCCGTCTCTAACAAGGCACCGATAGTAAACACAGCATTCCTGTGTTGTCGACATGGGCAGCGTCGCCGCTCCATCCCGCCGCTACGGTTCTCCTCGTTGCCGCAGTCCTCGCCGGCCGGGCTCAGGGTAGGTTCGACTAACATCCTCTGTCAAAGATGACGTCGTAGTCAGAGTGTTTAAAGCATGTTATAGTCTCAGAACGTTCAACAGTGTAGCATTAAGCTAACGGCCGCTCTCGGCCGATAGCAGCAAGCTAACGTTTCCTAGCCTAGTGACACAACAGGCTAGCGCCTGCAGCTAACAGCTGACTGGCTAACAGGTAGGCCACAACTAGCACGCAAGCTAAGCAGCTATCACCTGAACTTGTACACAACGATATAACAAGCCACACTCAGACAGGCCGCCGTTCTGAAACCCTCCTCACCTTTTAAGAGAGAAGAGAAACGAGATGTTAACACAGTTTTACAACGGTGATTTTACCATACATCCGGCGGAGCCAGCACAAGTCCCATCTGGGCTGTAGCCGACTTGAACATGGATTTTCCGATAACGAACATCCATGCCCACATTTCCTCGTTTAGGGTATACTCTCATTTGCATATGAAAGATGGGGCCTATACGGTGACAGAGAAGTACCCACGCGTCCAGAGATCCTGGGATCACCAGTTTACTGGTCGTGGCCCACTAGTTGCTATAATGGGCTTCAAACCAAGATCCTCCGCCGTCGCCTAAAAAGGCTGAACAAAGGACCCTAATCTGGGGCCGGTTTTCGTAAACATTGTCAGCTAGCCCCCATAGCACTAACAGACAAGTGGTGCTCGCAAGCAAACATTACTCACCAAACCTGGAACCCACCGCTTCTCACAACAGTCGGTGCGTCCTACAGTCCAGCTGTGTCGCTGGAGGGTTTTACCCCATCCAGCCGCAGCAAGGAGGACTGCAGTTGGGAGGCATGTAAGCGGTGTGAACTCCCAATACGAAAAAACCAGTGGAGGTGTAGAATGATCATCATCTTCCAGACACTCCAGTACGAAGACAATATCGCCGTATTTTCTCGAAATAGTGAGAGAGAAAATAAAGATATGATGTCAACGTATCTCTTGTTTTCCAACTTTCTCCTACTAACAGCCTCGTCAAGTGGGGATCTACCGAAGGCACTTCCTTGTGGTGAAAGCGACGAAGGAGGCAAGTATGTGGCCCCACCCCTGCTTATGTAGGTAAGCTGATAGGGGTGTGGCCAGACGAATGCTGGGATGTAAAGGTACATTTGTGGAATTTTTATTCAGTGCGCGTGCACGAGCGAGGTACAGTGCAGTAGTGATGCCGAGCGGAGCCCATTACGATACAGAACTGGACCACATACCACTTTAACATAACCTATAGAGGTCAATGGTTTGAGGCTTGAACGCTCCCAAGCACTGGAATACACAAACACCATGTAGAATGCATACTTTTACTTTTGATACTTAAGTACATTCAATATCAAATACAGTACGTCTCCACTTTTACGCAAGTACAATTTTGAATGGAGGACTTATTCACTTTCACTAGAGTCTCTGGGTATTTCTACTTTTACTTAAGTAAAAGACACATGTACTCTTGCCGAGTCAAATATAACTACACTGTGATTTAGTGTAATTGTAGCAGTGATACTATTTTAAGATGCATTGTGAGAATGTGATTCATACTAAATGCAGCGATTACGTACTTGCATATGTAGTAGATGGCGGCAGCCAGCATTGCTAGGATGAGCAGAGTAATGAAGACCACCGCCATGATTAACCCCGTCTGCCCTGCCTCGCCAGAAGAACTGAACAACTGGAACTGCTCACATCTACTGCCTTTGTGGCTTTCACTGCACCTAAGGAGAGAAGAAGAAGAACTAGAAAGGTCAAGCTTTCTATTCATTAAAGCCAGATGGTATGGTGTTTTCTTTTTGTTTCGTTTTTTTTTTTTACAAATGAAGTGGTGTGTTTTTCATGTTTTTAGTTTTAGTTTCTTTATTGTACTAAATCACTTTTTGGGCTTTCATAATCTGTTTGTCTTATTTCTGAATTCAGAATGTATATATATATATACAGATTGTTAACAGTTAACAGTTAAAATAATGACCTTGTTACATTGTATCAATCTGTCTGACTTTGAATGCAATTCTTTCAGAAACATACTTTAGTGACACTTGATATTCAGTGGAACACATCTTGATATTAGCAGTAGAGAAACAGTAAAGGTATTAGTTTGTATACATCGGTATAAAACACAATATGACTGCGGGTTCCAGTGCCAAAAAGTACTTGTTGTTATGAAAATACCATATACTCTACATGAAAGTTCAAGGTACTCACGCACACACACACTCACAAACAAACAAACAAACATATTCTTAAAGCCTGAGCCACTTAATATCTGACGTAAAATAATGTAATTTAGAGTAACTTACACACAAGAAAGCAGGTCCATAGTAGGTATCCTATAGCATGTTCCTCCATTCATGCAATAGGTGGCCTCCTTCTCACTGCAAGGGTCACCATGGTCTACGTAGAAATAAGCATGACGTAAAAGGAGAAGACAAGCAAATATCAAGCCTTCCTTATCGCTTGCCAGAATTTGGAAAAGCGTTGACGTTGCCTCTTGTCTGAGGTGCCATCAAGAATAACATACAGTACTGTTGAATGTTTTTGTGCAGTGTGAAATATCCCCATCATGAATCAGATTACATACAGTTACACTTCTAATTTCCTAGTGACGATTGTGAAGACAACAACAAGCAGTTATGAACAGGAGAGGACGTGTTGTCCTTCCAAGCTACAATTTCATCCGTCGTTTGCTTTGATTACCTGCCATCATTTGGGAAGCTTCCTGTGCTCCTGTCTGCCCGACGTCCAGTAAAGCGGTGGATCAATACCTGAGAATAAAACCATAAAGTGTCACATATGATACTGATCTATGGCTTCACCCCAAGGGCAAAATATGCCATGAAACATGGGACGTCAGCCGTAAACAACCTACACGCTTTGTATCCACTTCTTCGCACCCCTGGGAAGGTATCTAACTGAGTCCACCTGAGGTGTAAACACACACAGACACAATCACCTTCTTCGCCATGCATGAAATAAACCAGAAAGTGCTTCTAATCTTCCCCTTACCGGCTAAAGGAATCCACAGTTCCTGGTGTGTCAATGCAGGTTCCCAAGGTGAGTCAGTGAAGGCTCAAAATAACTCACGACTGCTTTTTGTTGTCCCTCTGAAGGCACTTCCACGGGGGGCGGGTTCTTCTGAGAGCTCAAAAATGTTGTGGTAGCTGTTTGTCCACATTGTAGATGGCAGCTCCACGTCAGGATTCTGCCCACTGATTCCAACCCTGTTTTTGGTGGAATGTGTGATATTGAAGGAAACCGTGTCCCTCGTGAGTGGCAGGTGTCGCATGATCAATCACGGAGTAGGTAAACACCCCCCCACGAATTGTCAGTGGAAATGTTGTATTTCACATCGACCCTCCTGTGATAGGATATAGCTGAGGACAGGTTATTGCTTTTGAACCTAACATTGATGTCTCTGAAGCGGGGGGGGGGATTTCAGTTGCATCATTCAGTCAGCCTCAGGATGGGCGTGGAGGAGAGGTTCACCTGTTGTCTGTATCTGACTTCAGGCTTATATACGCAGACAAACTCTTTGGGTTTGGTGAGAGGCGTTGGAATGAGTGGTATGTGGAGGGAGTTAAAGGCACAGGCATGAATGGAATCGTGGGAACTTTGCTCGCCGTCTAATGACATATGGCTCCACTTCCTTCAGACGTGTAATCTCTTATTTTATGGCCAGAACCGTTAGTTGACTCATGCGAAGGCCCGTGTTCTAAGCAGCTCCCTAGAAGGAGACGGTAAATGGTACATTTGTTCCTCACATTTGTACCCATTCAAACACCGATGGTGGAGGCGACCATGCAAGGAGCCAACCTGCTCATTGGGAGCAGTTAGGAGTTAAGTGTCTTGCTCAAGGACACTTTGACACACTGCCCGGGAGGAGCGGGAATTGAACAGGGAACCTCCAGATTACCAGACGACTGCTCTACCTCCCGAGCCACTGTCGCCCAGTACCCAGCACTCCTCTAAGCTGTGTAATAACTGTGTAATTACTCCTCCCCGAGTTACAACACAGGGTTACACCTTTTCTGATGCAGGGTTCCGGTTTTTCACTAACATGATGATATAGGGGGCGACAGGAGGTAGAGCGGTCGTCTGGTAGTCAGAAGGTTCCCGGTTCGATTCCCGCTCCACTTAACCCCTAAATGCTCCCCATGAGCAGGTTGGCAACGATTACTATTATTATTATTATTATTATTATTATTATTATTATTATTATTATTATTATTATTATTATTATTATTATTATTATTATTATTATTATTTTTATTATTATTATTATTATTATTATTATTATTATTATTATTATTATTATTATTATTATTATTATTATTATTATTATTATTATTATTATTATTATTATTATTATTATTATTATCATTATTAATATTATTATTGTTGGGGGGGGGGGGTGATAGTGGCTCAGGAGGTAGAGGAGCGCCTGGTAGTCGGAAGGTTCCCGGTTTGATTCCCACTCCTCCTGGGCAGCGTGTCGAAGTGTCCTTGAGCAAGACACTTAACCCCTAATTGCTCCCCATGAGCAGGTTGGCATGCACCTTGCATGGTCGCCTCTGCTGTCAGTGTGTGAATGTGTGAGTGAATGGGTAAAATGTGAGGAACAAATTGTAAAGCGCTTTGGATAAAAGCACTATATAAATGCAATCATTTACCATTTACGCTGAAATGTGTAATCATCACAGAGGCTAACACAACCACTGCTTAGAATCATTCCAAACGTTCACTATTTCTGTTTCTACAATGACATTACATTTGGCCCATAATAACAAAGCCAATTGTCTCATACTCTACAGATTCAAAAGTGTCACTTCACAATATCCGTTTATTCTCCCCAAGTGAATCTACGCCGTCGCACGTTGTTATCGCGAGGAACTTTGACGCTCAAGAGGTGAAGTGAAGCGTGAGTGTGTTTTTTTTCTTTTTTTTTTTTTTTTTGTTACGTCGACGCTTCTAGGGTGGCATAAAAAGAGAACGTCGGCAGCCTCTCCGCGCGGCTTACAATAGAATGATAGACTATAGGCGTTTAATTTAGTCCACCGCTGTCCTCGTTGCAAGTGCCTCATTGCACTCACCCGTAGCAATGGAATCCCATTTTCAGCACCCGGACAGCTCCTAATCGTGAACGTATTATTATTATTATTTGGCACGTGGAGTCCCGTTTTCAGCACCAGGACAGATCCTAATCGTGAACCTATTATTATTATTATTTGGCACGTGGAGTCCCGTTTTCAGCACCAGGACAGATCCTAATCGTGAACCTATTATTATTATTATTATTATTATTATTATTATTTGGCACGTGGAGTCCCGTTTTCAGCACCTGGACAGATCCTAATCGTGAACCATTATTATTATTGGGCACATGGAGTCCCTGGTGTGACTGTGGGGGAAGCCCTGAGAGCGGTATATATGCCATCGTTCCTTTCAAAGATGTCGTTATCTTTATATTTCACGTGATTTCACGTCTTGTTGAATGATGGTGCTTTTAGTCCGGAGTAGGTGTTCTCGTTGTGCACTGTATTATTATGCGATTAAGCGATACGGGCGTTTGTCATCAACCCCAAATGTAAGGAGCATCGCAGCCTACTCACAGCGAGATCCGAGCTTCGCTCATACTGATCATCATCGACGAGGGAGATATTACCATCATCACTGCGAGGGCAACGGAGTCACGACCACACTCTCCACAATGTAGAACACAAAAAAGGTAGGTGTGCTTTGCCAGAGCTTGACGGTGATCAGTTTTACACATTCCGTCTCTATAGGCTTTTGGCTTTTAATTCCCATCTGAGGTCTGTCATTACTTAGTGCATGCCATGAGGCCCATGAATGTAATCTTTAAAGCTCAAAATTGTTTCAATAATCAATGTTTGCCAAACTGTACTGGATAGGGTAATTTTAAACAGGAACAAGAGAAGACATTTAAGAGATACATTTAAACCTATTATTGACAGAAATATGAACAACAGCAGCATGACTGTTTTTGGAGTTGGTGTAAACAGATTGATAACGCATGTCGGTTATTGATTAAAGGGACTGGAGTGAGAGAGACATGTCACTATGGGCTGTGTGATAAAAATAGATAAAAATAGAGATAGACCCTGCGATATCGTTGCCATACGGTGTTGAAATGACCGTAGACCCAACGCACGAGTTGCTGATAGTAAAACGTAATCTTTTAACGCTGTGATTGACTCAAGTCGAGACACACCGTGCGTGCCGTGTGGAGCACACGCCAGTCTCCTATATAGGCCTAAATGTGCCAAACGACTGTGTTCATCTGAACCCTTCTTCACACGCCACCGATTGTATAAGTACGTTGGTCCTGTAGGTCACTTGTGTATCCGTGGGCAGTGGGCACAGTGCTGCTATACCTTGGCTTGAGGCATTGCAGTGCCAGTGATGCAACATCACTCCTAGCCCTTGAGTGGCCTGGATTGATTCATCTTGAGTGGCATTTAATCTGCTGTGCTATACCACATCACTCTGCTATGGATGTGCTGTGGCTGTGAACACTGACTCCTCACCTCACAGCGTCTGAAGCCCCCCCCCCCCCTTGTCTCTGTCACCCACACTATATACCCCCGACTCCACGCAATATACCGTGGAAGTCACGTGGCCACTGTAGCCTTGAGATGATTGAAGCATGGGGTAGGTGACAGTGTGTGTGTGTGTGTGTGTGTGTGTGTGTGTGTGTGTGTGTGTGTGTGTGTGTGTGTGTGTGTGTGTGTGTGTGTGTGTGTGTGTGTGTGTGTAAATGAACCGCGCAGGTGTAGAATCATTTGCAATGCGATTGCCGTTGCCGGCGTCCTCTGATCTCTGAGAGGTGGAGCACTTCAGCGAGTTAGTTTGCCACATTGGGAATGGGATTCGCTCGTGTGATTGTATAATAATGAAAGATAGAGACCGCAGACTAGGCTATGTCACCGTGATCATAACCTACCAATGCATGTTGAATGGAGCATAATAGTCTCACGCGTGGACTCTGCTTTGCATTCTTATCTAATATATTTGGGTGCTTGTGCTTTTGTACACTTTTTCTTGTGTGATTGTAGACCTTTCGGTTGAAATCAGAGAGTTACGTTGTTTGTAATGTTCATCTCTGATCATCTCATATCTGCTCCCTGTGAAGCAGCTGGAGGGAACTTGTCACCGAATAGGCTAGTACATGAATGGCTCTCTATCCCGCGGCACAAAGACCTTGCATCCAGCAATTGCTATGCAAGAGGTGTGATGTTCCTCAGTCCCTGAGTCACACAAAGGCGCACATAGTGGAGATTCTATTTAATATCCATAACAATCTAAGTGTTTAATGGTAAAGTGGTTGAGTGTAGCCGAATTACAAACATTTACACAAGTATTTATAGAAAATGTAAGACTGCATATACATGTTATATATGCATGTAGTAATATACTTTTGTACTCCTATTATTCCTAATATGTTAGGTTCCTCTTATAGCAAAATTATTATGTTTCTTTTCACTTCTCCATAGGTATGGTAGGAGCCAAGTCTCTACTGCGGTGACGTTACAATTCACAAACGGGGTTATTCAGCGTGGTCGTCTATACTCACAGCGACATGAGCAACCCCCAGTAAGTATACCACCAATCGGAATTCATTCATTCCGAGTGAGTGAGTGTGTGAAATCTGAAATCTCCATGTACGAACACACACAGGCTTTGTGGCGGCCCACTCGAGGGCGGTAGGGTGTGATCACGAGAACGGCACCTGCAACCCCCCCCCCCCCCTTTGGCCTCAGCCAAAGAGCATCGTCTCCAGCCTCTCCACTGGCGTCTCTTAGCATTCAGGGGGGATGTTCACTTGTCATCTTCTCTTATTAATAATTACTCTTTGTGTGGTCCCCCAGACAGGCTCTGCATCCCGGTGCCAAGGGAAGACGAGGGAAGAGAGGGGGGAGAAGGAGAGAAGGAGGAAGGGAACAGGGAATAAAATTGAATGGAGTGGAGAGGAGGAGGGGAGGGGGGTGGGGGTGCAGAATGGGTTCAATCAGCTGCATCTTCTGGTTAAAGGGGCAGTTCACTGTTGCGGGGAGAGGTCTCTTAGCTGGACTCGTACCGGACTCAGATGGTGGACTGATACGTGTGATGGTAGATCACACGGTCCGTAGATCACCAGTCCTTCTGGAAAGAACACATTGTGGCAAAACATAATATAACCGGATAACATATAGTGTGTATTGCTGTGTGGTTACAGTGTTATGGTCCTTTTGGAGGGAAACATACAGTATATAATATAATGTGTTGTTGTTGTTGTTGTTGTTATTGTTGTTGTTGTTGTTGTTGTTGTTGTCGTCGTCTGTCTGGTGACAGTCGTATTGCTGTAAATAATTGTGTTGAAACATATAACCAGATAACTCGTATGTATAGAAGGGCTTTATAAGGGCTTGAACTGATGCTGTCAGTCTCCGGCCACTTCCTGGTGCAATGGCAGATGGGAAACCCTCATGCAGAGGAGAACGTCTGTGGAGCTATTTTCACCATTGCTCTTTTAGACTGAATGCTGCTGTAATTCCCATCTCTCTCTCTCGCTCTCTCTCTCTCTGTCTCTCTCTCTATCTCCCGATCTCTCTCTCTCGATCTCTCGCTCTGTCTGTCTGTCTGTCTGTCTGTCTGTCTGTCTGTCTGTCTGTCTGTCTGTCTGTCTGTCTGTCTGTCTGTCTGTCTGTCTGTCTGTCTGTCTGTCTGCCTGTCTGTCTGTCTGTCTGTCTGTCTGTCTGTCTGTCTGTCTGTCTGTCTGTCTGTGTATTTGTATTTGTGTCTGTCTGTCTGCCTGTCTGTCTGTCTGTCTGTCTGTCTGTCTGTCTGTCTGTCTGTCTGTCTGTCTGTCTGTCTGTCTGTCTGTCTGTCTGTCTGTCTGTCTGTGTATTTGTATTTGTGTCTGTCTGTCTGTCTGTCTGTCTGTCTGTCTGTCTGTCTGTCTGTCTGTCTGTCTGTCTGTCTGTCTGTCTGTCTGTCTGTCTGTCTGTCTGCCTGTCTGCCTGTCTGTCTGTCTCTCTCTGTTTCTCTCTGTCTCTCACTCTCTTTCTCTCTCTCCCTCTCTCTCTCTCTGTCTCTCTCCCCCCCCCTTGCTCTCTCTGTCCCTCTCTCTTTCTCCCCCCCCTCTCTCTCTGTAGTGTATCCCTCTCTAGCTCACAGGGGACAGCGGGAGACAGGATAGGGTGTGTGTGTGTGTGGGGGGGGGGGGGGGGGGGGGGGTAATCAGATGCTCTGAAATATAAAACACTGTTGTCAACAGGATTATTTTTCTAGTGTGCTTCAGTTCAGAATTTTATTGGAACTTTTTAAGATCCTCCTGCGTCTTCGGTGCAGGCGGGCGTTTGCATTCAGCAACACGCAATGTTGATGTTAAAAAAACATTAACCCATTCTCTGCCATGCTTATATCCATCGCTGTTTGATCTCTGCCAGCACTGTAAGTCTATGGAGATGTTCACCTTTTTTGCAGGGCTATAACTTTTTAAATTGTATTGCTAAATTGACATTACTATGGCCCATTCAACATCGATTATCTATCGTTCAGGATGTAGGAACGTTTTACTTTTTCATTCACACATTCATACGAAAATACCGTCTAGAGTATAAATATGTTTTTATCGTTTTCTGCAGTATTTCCCAGAATGTGAAATATAGGCACAAATGCATATATTTAATTAGATCATCAAATGCAGTTTGATACCGATCGATGCTATATTAAAAATTTCAACTGTGCACTGTTACGACCCTGGCTCAAAGGGACGCAACCTATGTGCAAACAGACACCAAAACCTGTGTTTAAACCAAAAGACTACTCTAACAATGAATACTGGTACAAACTAAAGAACAAAGAATGGTGGAACGTGAAAAGTCTCTGTTTCCACACTCTCCTCTAGCCACAGTCAGGCTGCATGTGTGACTGAGGGACTGGCTTTAAGCTGCTAGGCATGTATCCAATCAGCAGCAATCAGCTAATTAGCAGCCCTCACCTGCATGCACAGTGACACAGGAGTGATCAAGCTCATGGTACATAACACCTCCCCCACCAAAATGGTTGCCCAAGAGGCAACCACTACACATCAAACTCGTAAACAAAAAATATTGTGACCCATTAGTTGTCAGGTCCACTACCACAACAGCGATAACGGGCCGGCCCCTGTCGAACACGACCATCAACCGTGTCGCATGCTCCCCACTGTGGAACATTCGCCAATGCTGTGTAAAACAAAAAACAACGCTGTCCCGACTCTCTGGCAAGCTAGACCTCACAAAAGGTTCCTCCACTGCGGTATATGGCTGGAGTGGGGCAGGCTCCTCCTCCACTGAGGCGTAAGACTTAGGACCCCATCGACAAACCAAGACCTTATCACATATGAGCTCCATTTCAACAGGCCCCTCCACCGATACCGACCTGTCAAAAATAGACTGCAAACCAAAATCAATATGAGAGCTAAGCTCACTGCGCTCAACAGGACAGAACACAGAAAAACAAAAACCATAGATCTCTGATACCACCACAGCGCCCATATCCATCCCACCTGGCACTGGTAGTTCAGGATACTGCAAACCGTGAACATCCAGAGTAGGATGCACCTTTGCATGAGGTCACACTCAACTCTCCCTTAGTATCAGGCAATATTGTTGTGGGGGTATGTTCTCACATCCCCATAAGAGGGGTGTCCTTCATTCTAGGGAATGATTTGGCTGGTGACAAAGTGCTGGCTACTCCAGTTGTAACTCCCACTCCTGTGGTTTCTGAGGTCCCTGATGAGCTGACACAGAAACATCCAGGAGTGTTCCCTGTGTGTGCTGTGACACGGGCAATACCAGAGGACAAAAGTGATGTTGTTGATACTTCGACTTGTGACATTACACTTCTAAGGTCGCTTTCACATATAGTTTTGGTGGACTCGGTGCGGTTCTGGTGGTGAAGTTGCAACATTGTTGCATTTTTCATTTGGTTCGCCTGCGTTCACATAGCAATTTGTCAAGCGCACCGAACTTTCTGAACAATGTCACGCGGTCGAAAATGGCGCTCGTCTATTGGATAATAGAGAGTGGAAAAATGTGTGTGTGTGGCTGCGAGCCTGTGTGTGCGCGCGAGCGTGTGTGTGTCTGTGTGTGTGGACTGCGAGCCCTCCAGATCAGCGGAGGCGGAGTTTTTTATTTTGACGTGACATTGATCCATTGTTCTATTGAAGCCCATTACCACCATCCTCTCGCTAAACAACTTGTACACCGCATGCCCACAAGTAGCTGTTTTATTTGGTCTTCTGCCCATATGTGTACAGTGTGCTTGTTTTGCAGTGAATGCCGCGCGCCTCGGTAATAATATAATAAGCTGCGTCTTTTCTTCCTTCTCCCCAAGATGCACAGTTAGATATATAGATAGATAGATAGATAGATAGATATATAGATAGATAGATAGATAGATAGATAGATAGATAGATAGATAGATAGATAGATAGATAGATAGATAGATAGATAGATAGATAGATAGATAGAGAGATAGAGAGATAGATGCAGTGTGCTTGTTTTGCAGTGAATGCCGCGCTCAGTGGTAATAATAATAAGCACTTCCTATATTTGGTCCGCGTTTGGTCCGATGAAGCGAACTGAGACCTATGTTTTTTGTCGGACCAGAGTTTGTGTGTTTGGTCCGCGGACCGAGTTCGACGCGCATTCACACAAACCCGAAAAACCGGACTATCGAATTCTGGTCCAATAGTCCGGACCAAACAGCCCCTGTGTGAAAGCGACCTTAGTGACACATTCTTTGTTGAATTGAAAAGTGAACCTGTTGAGAATTTTGGAAAGCACACTGTGGATGTACCTCTGCATAATGATTCTCTTGATTGTGCCTTTGTGTCAGGCCCGGTGGTGAAACCAAAGTTGACATGCGTGCCGGATATGCATGTGGCAGGAGATGATCAGGCAGCGCAGTGTCTCAAGGTCTTCCCAGCCTGTACGGTGGCTGAGGCCACGAACGAATTGAATAAACTGGCTGTAGGCCCTCTGTGCAGATGGTCGGCACCGGCGTCCTGAAAATGACCCTATAGGAACAATAGTGGTTGGCATGTGCCTTTATATGTGGAGAGGCCTGGCTCCTTCTCCATGCCTTGCATGGAGCTGTTTGTACATTTCCTTCTATTCAACCATGGCCGGCCTGTGGGTCTGTTGGGCCCTAGAGACGATACTGAAAATGCCCCCCCCTCCCCCCTCGTAGTAAAAAAATTATAATCGCCATGCCCGAGAGAAACACTGTAACTGGTGAAATTGATTCACCAGGCTACATTCAATCATCTTTGCAGACACCTCATTTCACCAGTCAGTGTTTCTCTCGCACGTTGAGCACTCATGGTATTATATATATACAACATTTAATTTTTTACTATGAGTGGGCCCCCCCCCCCTTTCGGGGCCCTAGGCGACCGCCTGTATGGCCTGTAGGACGGGCCGGCCCTGCATTCAGCACACAAAGAGAGAGTGTACACCCCGAGGAGCCCAGTGGCTTTGAAACAGGTCAGCTAACATTTACTGTAACTAACCTCTGCCTGTCACGTGATCCAGCGCCTCGCTCTTATTCCTCCTCAGTGTAATGAATGCCTCTCTCCCTCCACCCCATTAGAATAAGATCTACTGATTAGCAGGCCATCGATGAATCCACTGTGTTCCATCCATGCATAATAATATACAGTACTTATATTTGATATTCCAAATTCTTTGTTTTTCAGTATTTGACTCACAAATTTGACGTTACAATACCCCCACAGAGGAATTCTGATGACTGGGTTGCACGGTATGCATAATGTTATGCATTCATGTTTTGATGCCAGATATAATCAGGGAAGCTGACAAACTAAAGTCGTTTTGCCGTTGGTGTGGTGGCCTTTGGCACAGTCTTCTGAAAGCTAAGCACCACATTTATAGTTCAGCTCCATTTCCTGCATTGAACAGTAGGTAAAAACTGTGTGGTTATTTCAACATATAACAGACCTAGTGGCTTGATTATTATTATTAATAATAATAATAATAACTAATAATAACAATGCTAATAATAACAACAATAATAATAATAATAACAACAATGATAATAATAACAGCAATAATAATAATAATAATAATAATAATAATAATAATAATAATAATAATAATAATAATAATAATAATAATAATAATAATAATAATAATAATAATAATAATAATAACAATAGTATTTAAAATAATAATAATAAGAAGAAGAATGGTACTAACAATAAAGTAGTATTACGATTACTATTATTATTATTCTTGTTGGGGGGCGACAGTGGCTCAGGAGGTAGAGCGGTCGTCTGGTAGATTCCCGGTTAGATTCCCACTCCTCCCAGGCAGCGTGTAGAAGTGTCCTTGAGCAAGACACTTAACCCCTAACTGATCCCGATGTGCAGGTTGGCACCTTGCATGTTTGCCTCTGACGTCGGTGTGTGAATGTGTGAGTGAATGGGTGAATGTGAGAAACAAAATTGCAAGTGCTTTGCGCTATATAAGTGCACGATTTACCATTTGTTGTTGTTGTTGTTTCTGTTGTTTACAGTTCATTGTGATTTGTCTGTCTACAAGTCTGTTTTCCAATACTGTAGGCTATGACATCCTTCCCTAAGATGATACATTCGTTTATTATCACCTTTGTTTACAGTGGTGCTCTGGGCCTGTCCCCAGCTGAGGTGTTGTGATGACTTGTTAGTGTTGTGATGACTTGTTGTTAGTGTTGTGATGACTTGTTAGTGTTGTGATGACTTGTTGTTAGTGTTGTGATGTCTTGTTGTTAGTGTTGTGATGACTTGTTGTTAGTGTTGTGATGACTTGTTAGTGTTGTGATGTCTTGTTGTTAGTATTGTGATGACTTGTTGTTAGTGTTGTGATGACTAGTTGTTAGTGTTGTGATGACTTGTTGGTGTTGTGATGACTTGTTGTTAGTGTTGTGATGACTTGTTGTTAGTGTTGTGATGACTTGTTGTTAGTGTTGTGATCACTTGTTAGTGTTGTGATGACTTGTTGTTAGTGTTGTGATGACTTGTTGTTGTTGTAATGACTTGTTGTTAGTGTTGTGATCACTTGTTAGTGTTGTGATGACTTGTTGTTAGTGTTGTGATGACTTGTTTTTAGTGTTGTGATCACTTGTTAGTGTTGTGATCACTTGTTGTTAGTGTTGTGATGACTTGTTGTTAGTGTTGTGATGACTTGTTAGTGTTGTGATGACTTGTTAGTGTTGTGATGACTTGTTGGTGTTGTGATGACTTGTTGGTGTTGTGATGACTTGTTGTTAGTGTTGTGATGACTTGTTGTTGGTGTTGTGATGACTTGTTATTAGTGTTGTGATGACTTGGTGTTAGTGTTGTGATGACTTGTTAGTGTTGTGATGACTTGTTGTTAGTGTTGTGATGAATTGTTGTTGTTGTAATGACTTGTTGTTAGTGTTGTGATCACTTGTTAGTGTTGTGATGACTTGTTGTTAGTGTTGTGATGACTTGTTTTTAGTGTTGTGATCACTTGTTAGTGTTGTGATCACTTGTTGTTAGTGTTGTGATGACTTGTTGTTAGTGTTGTGATGACTTGTTAGTGTTGTGATGACTTGTTAGTGTTGTGATGACTTGTTGGTGTTGTGATGACTTGTTGGTGTTGTGATGACTTGTTGTTAGTGTTGTGATGACTTGTTGTTGGTGTTGTGATGACTTGTTATTAGTGTTGTGATGACTTGGTGTTAGTGTTGTGATGACTTGTTAGTGTTGTGATGACTTGTTGTTAGTGTTGTGATGAATTGTTGTTAGTGTTGTGATGACTTGTTAGTGTTGTGATGACTTGTTGTTAGTGTTGTGATCACTTGTTAGTGTTGTGATGACTTGTTGTTAGTGTTGTGATCACTTGTTAGTGTTGTGATGACTTGTTGTTAGTGTTGTGATGACTTGTTGTTAGTGTTGTGATGACTTGTTATTAGTGGTGTGATGACTTGTTAGTGTTGTGATGACTTGTTGGTGTTGTGATGACTTGTTGTTAGTGTTGTGATGACTTGGTGTTAGTGTTGTGATGACTTGTTAGTGTTGTGATGACTTGTTGTTAGTGTTGTGATGACTTGTTGTTAGTGTTGTGATGACTTGTTGTTAGTGTTGTGATGACTTGTTAGTGTTGTGATGACTTGTTGTTAGTGTTGTGATGACTTGTTAGTGTTGTGATGACTTGTTGTTAGTGTTGTGATGACTTGTTAGTGTTGTGATGACTTGTTGTTAGTGTTGTGATGACTTGTTGTTGTTGTAATGACTTGTTGTTAGTGTTGTGATCACTTGTTAGTGTTGTGATGACTTGTTGTTAGTGTTGTGATGACTTGTTTTTAGTGTTGTGATCACTTGTTAGTGTTGTGATCACTTGTTGTTAGTGTTGTGATGACTTGTTGTTAGTGTTGTGATGACTTGTTAGTGTTGTGATGACTTGTTAGTGTTGTGATGACTTGTTGGTGTTGTGATGACTTGTTGGTGTTGTGATGACTTGTTGTTAGTGTTGTGATGACTTGTTGTTGGTGTTGTGATGACTTGTTATTAGTGTTGTGATGACTTGGTGTTAGTGTTGTGATGACTTGTTAGTGTTGTGATGACTTGTTGTTAGTGTTGTGATGAATTGTTGTTGTTGTAATGACTTGTTGTTAGTGTTGTGATCACTTGTTAGTGTTGTGATGACTTGTTGTTAGTGTTGTGATGACTTGTTTTTAGTGTTGTGATCACTTGTTAGTGTTGTGATCACTTGTTGTTAGTGTTGTGATGACTTGTTGTTAGTGTTGTGATGACTTGTTAGTGTTGTGATGACTTGTTAGTGTTGTGATGACTTGTTGGTGTTGTGATGACTTGTTGGTGTTGTGATGACTTGTTGTTAGTGTTGTGATGACTTGTTGTTGGTGTTGTGATGACTTGTTATTAGTGTTGTGATGACTTGGTGTTAGTGTTGTGATGACTTGTTAGTGTTGTGATGACTTGTTGTTAGTGTTGTGATGAATTGTTGTTAGTGTTGTGATGACTTGTTAGTGTTGTGATGACTTGTTGTTAGTGTTGTGATCACTTGTTAGTGTTGTGATGACTTGTTGTTAGTGTTGTGATGACTTGTTGTTAGTGTTGTGATCACTTGTTAGTGTTGTGATGACTTGTTGTTAGTGTTGTGATGACTTGTTGTTAGTGTTGTGATGACTTGTTATTAGTGGTGTGATGACTTGTTAGTGTTGTGATGACTTGTTGGTGTTGTGATGACTTGTTGTTAGTGTTGTGATGACTTGGTGTTAGTGTTGTGATGACTTGTTAGTGTTGTGATGACTTGTTGTTAGTGTTGTGATGACTTGTTGTTAGTGTTGTGATGACTTGTTGTTAGTGTTGTGATGACTTGTTAGTGTTGTGATGACTTGTTGTTAGTGTTGTGATGACTTGTTAGTGTTGTGATGACTTGTTGTTAGTGTTGTGATGACTTGTTAGTGTTGTGATGACTTGTTGTTAGTGTTGTGATGACTTGTTGTTAGTGTTGTGATGACTTGTTAGTGTTGTGATGACTTGTTGTTAGTGTTGTGATGACTTGTTGTTAGTGTTGTGATGACTTGTTGTTAGTGTTGTGATGACTTGTTAGTGTTGTGATGACTTGTTAGTGTTGTGATGACTTGTTGTTAGTGTTGTGATGACTTGTTAGTGTTGTGATGACTTGTTGTTAGTGTTGTGATGACTTGTTAGTGTTGTGATGACTTGTTAGTGTTGTGATGACTTGTTGTTAGTGTTGTGATGACTTGTTGTTAGTGTTGTGATGACTTGTTAGTGTTGTGATGACTTGTTGTTAGTGTTGTGATGACTTGTTGGTGTTGTGATGACTTGTTGTTAGTGTTGTGATGACTTGTTGTTAGTGTTGTGATGACTTGTTGGTGTTGTGATGACTTTTTGTTAGTGTTGTGATGACTTGTTAGTGTTGTGATGACTTGTTAGTGTTGTGATGACTTGTTGTTAGTGTTGTGATGACTTGTTGTTATTGTTGTGATGACTTGTTAGTGTTGTGATGACTTGTTGTTAGTGTTGTGATGACTTGTTGGTGTTGTGATGACTTGTTGTTAGTGTTGTGATGACTTGTTGTTAGTGTTGTGATGACTTGTTGTTAGTGTTGTGATGACTTGGTGTTAGTGTTGTGATGACTTGTTGTTAGTGTTGTGATCACTTGTTAGTGTTGTGATGACTTGTTGTTAGTGTTGTGATGACTTGTTAGTGTTGTGATCACTTGTTAGTGTTGTGATGACTTGTTGTTAGTGTTGTGATGACTTGTTGTTAGTGTTGTGATGACTTGTTAGTGTTGTGATGACTTGTTGGTGTTGTGATGACTTGTTGTTAGTGTTGTGATGACTTGGTGTTAGTGTTGTGATGACTTGTTAGTGTTGTGATGACTTGTTGTTAGTGTTGTGATGACTTGTTGTTAGTGTTGTGATGACTTGTTGTTAGTGTTGTGATGACTTGTTAGTGTTGTGATGACTTGTTGTTAGTGTTGTGATGACTTGTTGTTAGTGTTGTGATGACTTGTTAGTGTTGTGATGTCTTGTTGTTAGTGTTGTGATGACTTGTTAGTGTTGTGATGACTTGTTGTTAGTGTTGTGATGACTTGTTAGTATTGTGATGACTTGTTGTTAGTGTTCTGATGACTTGTTGTTAGTGTTGTGATGACTTGTTGTTAGTGTTGTGATGACTTGTTGGTGTTGTGATGACTTGTTGTTAGTGTTGTGATGAATTGTTGTTAGTGTTGTGATGACTTGTTGTTAGTGTTGTGATGACTTGTTGGTGTTGTGATGACTTGTTGTTAGTGTTGTGATGACTTGTTGTTAGTGTTGTGATGACTTGGTGTTAGTGTTGTGATGACTTGTTGTTAGTGTTGTAATGACTTGTTATTAGTATTGTGATGACTTGTTAGTGTTGTGATGACTTGTTAGTGTTGTGATGACTTGTTGTTAGTGTTGTGATGACTTGTTAGTGTTGTGATGACTTGTTGTTAGTGTTGTGATGACTTGTTAGTGTTGTGATGACTTGTTGTTAGTGTTGTGATGACTTGTTGTTAGTGTTGTGATGACTTGTTAGTGTTGTGATGACTTGTTAGTGTTGTGATGACTTGTTGTTAGTGTTGTGATGACTTGTTGTTAGTGTTGTGATGACTTGTTGTTAGTGTTGTGATGACTTGTTAGTGTTGTGATGACTTGTTGTTAGTGTTGTGATGAATTGTTGGTGTTGTGATGACTTGTTGTTAGTGTTGTGATGACTTGTTAGTGTTGTGATGACTTGTTGTTAGTGTTGTGATCACTTGTTAGTGTTGTGATGACTTGTTGTTAGTGCTGTGATGACTTGTTGTTAGTGTTGTGATGACTTGTTAGTGTTGTGATTACTTGTTGGTGTTGTGATGACTTGTTGTTAGTGTTGTGATGACTTGTTAGTGTTGTGATGACTTGTTGGTGTTGTGATGACTTGTTAGTGTTGTGATGACTTGTTGTTAGTGTTGTGATGACTTGTTGTTAGTGTTGTGATGACTTGTTAGTGTTGTGATGACTTGTTAGTGTTGTGATGACTTGTTGGTGTTGTGATGACTTGTTGTTAGTGTTGTGATGACTTGGTGTTAGTGTTGTGATGACTTGTTAGTGTTGTGATGACTTGTTGTTAGTGTTGTGATGACTTGCTGTTAGTGTTGTGATGACTTGTTAGTGTTGTGATGACTTGTTGTTAGTGTTGTGATGACTTGTTAGTGTTGTGATGACTTGTTGTTAGTGTTGTGATGACTTGTTAGTGTTGTGATGACTTGTTGTTAGTGTTGTGATGACTTGTTAGTGTTGTGATGACTTGTTGTTAGTGTTGTGATGACTTGTTAGTGTTGTGATGACTTGTTGTTAGTGTTGTGATGACTTGTTAGTGTTGTGATGACTTGTTGTTAGTGTTGTGATGACTTGTTGTTAGTGTTGTGATGACTTGTTAGTGTTGTGATGACTTGTTAGTGTTGTGATGACTTGTTGTTAGTGATGTGATGACTTGTTGTTAGTGTTGTGATGACTTGTTAGTGTTGTGATGACTTGTTGTTAGTGTTGTGATGACTTGTTAGTGTTGTGATGACTTGTTGTTTGTGTTGTGATGACTTGTTGGTGTTGTGATGACTTGTTGTTAGTGTTGTGATCACTTGTTAGTGTTGTGATGACTTGTTGTTAGTGTTGTGATGACTTGTTGTTAGTGTTGTGATGACTTGTTGTTAGTGTTGTGATCACTTGTTAGTGTTGTGATGACTTGTTGTTAGTGTTGTGATGACTTGTTGTTAGTGTTGTGATGACTTGTTAGTGTTGTGATGACTTGTTGTTAGTGTTGTGATGACTTGTTGTTAGTGTTGTGATGACTTGTTGTTAGTGTTGTGATGACTTGTTGGTGTTGTGATGATTGTTGTTAGTGTTGTGATGACTTGTTGTTAGTGTTGTGATGACTTGTTGTTAGTGTTGTGATGACTTGTTGTTAGTGTTGTGATGACTTGTTGGTGTTGTGATGACTTGTTGTTAGTGTTGTGATGACTTGTTGTTAGTGTTGTGATGACTTGTTGTTAGTGTTGTGATGACTTGGTGTTAGTGTTGTGATGACTTGTTGTTAGTGTTGTAATGACTTGTTATTAGTATTGTGATGACTTGTTAGTGTTGTGATGACTTGTTAGTGTTGTGATGACTTGTTGTTAGTGTTGTGATGACTTGTTAGTGTTGTGTCGACTTGTTGTTAGTGTTGTGATGACTTGTTAGTGTTGTGATGACTTGTTGTTAGTGTTGTGATGACTTGTTGTTAGTGTTGTGATGACTTGTTAGTGTTGTGATGACTTGTTGTTAGTGTTGTGATGAATTGTTGGTGTTGTGATGACTTGTTGTTAGTGTTGTGATGACTTGTTAGTGTTGTGATGACTTGTTGTTAGTGTTGTTATGACTTGTTGTTAGTGTTGTGATCACTTGTTAGTGTTGTGATGACTTGTTGTTAGTGCTGTGATGACTTGTTGTTAGTGTTGTGATGACTTGTTAGTGTTGTGATGACTTGTTAGTGTTGTGATGACTTGTTGGTGTTGTGATGACTTGTTGTTAGTGTTGTGATGACTTGTTAGTGTTGTGATGACTTGTTAGTGTTGTGATGACTTGTTGGTGTTGTGATGACTTGTTAGTGTTGTGATGACTTGTTGTTAGTGTTGTGATGACTTGTTAGTGTTGTGATGACTTGTTGTTAGTGTTGTGATGACTTGTTAGTGTTGTGATGACTTGTTAGTGTTGTGATGACTTGTTGGTGTTGTGATGACTTGTTGTTAGTGTTGTGATGACTTGGTGTTAGTGTTGTGATGACTTGTTACTGTTGTGATGACTTGTTGTTAGTGTTGTGATGACTTGTTAGTGTTGTGATGACTTGTTGTTAGTGTTGTGATGACTTGTTAGTGTTGTGATGACTTGTTGTTAGTGTTGTGATGACTTGTTAGTGTTGTGATGACTTGTTGTTAGTGTTGTGATGACTTGTTGTTAGTGTTGTGATGACTTGTTAGTGTTGTGATGACTTGTTGTTAGTGTTGTGATGACTTGTTGTTAGTGTTGTGATGACTTGTTAGTGTTGTGATGACTTGTTGTTAGTGTTGTGATGACTTGTTGGTGTTGTGATGACTTGTTGTTAGTGTTGTGATGACTTGTTGTTAGTGTTGTGATGACTTGTTGGTGTTGTGATGACTTTTTGTTAGTGTTGTGATGACTTGTTAGTGTTGTGATGACTTGTTAGTGTTGTGATGACTTGTTGTTAGTGTTGTGATGACTTGTTGTTATTGTTGTGATGACTTGATAGTGTTGTGATGACTTGTTGTTAGTGTTGTGATGACTTGTTGGTGTTGTGATGACTTGCTGTTAGTGTTGTGATGACTTGTTGTTAGTGTTGTGATGACTTGTTGTTAGTGTTGTGATGACTTGGTGTTAGTGTTGTGATGACTTGTTGTTAGTGTTGTGATCACTTGTTAGTGTTGTGATGACTTGTTGTTAGTGTTGTGATGACTTGTTAGTGTTGTGATCACTTGTTAGTGTTGTGATGACTTGTTGTTAGTGTTGTGATGACTTGTTGTTAGTGTTGTGATGACTTGTTAGTGTTGTGATGACTTGTTGGTGTTGTGATGACTTGTTGTTAGTGTTGTGATGACTTGGTGTTAGTGTTGTGATGACTTGTTAGTGTTGTGATGACTTGTTGTTAGTGTTGTGATGACTTGTTGTTAGTGTTGTGATGACTTGTTAGTGTTGTGATGACTTGTTGTTAGTGTTGTGATGACTTGTTGTTAGTGTTGTGATGACTTGTTAGTGTTGTGATGACTTGTTGTTAGTGTTGTGATGACTTGTTGTTAGTGTTGTGATGACTTGTTAGTGTTGTGATGTCTTGTTGTTAGTGTTGTGATGACTTGTTAGTGTTGTGATGACTTGTTGTTAGTGTTGTGATGACTTGTTAGTGTTGTGATGACTTGTTGTTAGTGTTCTGATGACTTGTTGTTAGTGTTGCGATGACTTGTTGTTAGTGTTGTGATGACTTGTTGGTGTTGTGATGACTTGTTGTTAGTGTTGTGATGAATTGTTGTTAGTGTTGTGATGACTTGTTGTTAGTGTTGTGATCACTTGTTAGTGTTGTGATGACTTGTTGTTAGTGTTGTGATGACTTGTTTTTAGTGTTGTGATGACTTGTTAGTGTTGTGATGACTTGTTGTTAGTGTTGTGATGACTTGTTGTTAGTGTTGTGATGACTTGTTGTTAGTGTTGTGATGACTTGTTGGTGTTGTGATGACTTGTTGTTAGTGTTGTGATGACTTGTTGTTAGTGTTGTGATGACTTGGTGTTAGTGTTGTGATGACTTGTTGTTAGTGTTGTAATGACTTGTTATTAGTATTGTGATGACTTGTTAGTGTTGTGATGACTTGTTAGTGTTGTGATGACTTGTTGTTAGTGTTGTGATGACTTGTTAGTGTTGTGATGACTTGTTGTTAGTGTTGTGATGACTTGTTAGTGTTGTGATGACTTGTTGTTAGTGTTGTGATGACTTGTTGTTAGTGTTGTGATGACTTGTTAGTGTTGTGATGACTTGTTAGTGTTGTGATGACTTGTTGTTAGTGTTGTGATGACTTGTTGTTAGTGTTGTGATGACTTGTTGTTAGTGTTGTGATGACTTGTTAGTGTTGTGATGACTTGTTGTTAGTGTTGTGATGCATTGTTGGTGTTGTGATGACTTGTTGTTAGTGTTGTGATGACTTGTTAGTGTTGTGATGACTTGTTGTTAGTGTTGTGATCACTTGTTAGTGTTGTGATGACTTGTTGTTAGTGCTGTGATGACTTGTTGTTAGTGTTGTGATGACTTGTTAGTGTTGTGATGAATTGTTAGTGTTGTGATGACTTGTTGGTGTTGTGATGACTTGTTGTTAGTGTTGTGATGACTTGTTAGTGTTGTGATGACTTGTTAGTGTTGTGATGACTTGTTGGTGTTGTGATGACTTGTTAGTGTTGTGATGACTTGTTGTTAGTGTTGTGATGACTTGTTGTTAGTGTTGTGATGACTTGTTAGTGTTGTGATGACTTGTTAGTGTTGTGATGACTTGTTGGTGTTGTGATGACTTGTTGTTAGTGTTGTGATGACTTGGTGTTAGTGTTGTGATGACTTGTTAGTGTTGTGATGACTTGTTGTTAGTGTTGTGATGACTTGTTGTTAGTGTTGTTGTAAAGGCCGAATGAGTGTTTTTTGTTATTTATTATTATTATTATTATTATTATTAGTATTATTATTATCATTATCATTATTTTTATCAATAGAAGGTTACAATTTATGGGAATGTAATGATTTATGGGAATGTAATGATTGAGGGGAATGTTATGATTCTGTGCAGCCTGTTGGGTGGACTCTGCTGCGCCGTGAGTGGATCACCTGCACCTGTCGGGTGATCGGCGACGGCGCGGCAGAGATCATTAAATAGGTGATAGGAATCAGCTGTTGGGCGGTAGCCGATGGGGAAACCATATGATTTTCTTACCGCTTCAGCGCTTCAGGACGCTTTCGGAAACTGTTTAGATTACACTTTAAGCAATTAGACCAGGTTATATGACGTTTTAGGATCACTGTGATCAACCCTCCCATGTAACCTACTTATTCTAATTAAATCGGGTCACCACATCGGTGTCTGATAACGGAGCTTAATGTGTGGAAAACTATTTCTTTGGACGTTGAGCGCGTATGGATTCACTCCCCGTCTACACCAAGAAGCGGCATTCTGGCATGTTGCCGCTACATTAAGTAAGAAAATCGCGTTTATTGAACCCCAACCAGCTTCAATAAAGTGAAAGAGGACTCGCGCAGATATTGACGCGACCCAAGGCAGAGGCGCGCGTCAATAAGCACAACACCAGAGGAGGACTCGCAAGAGGACTGACAACAAGGGGCCAGCATTGTTGTGAGAGACAATCAAAGATCAGCGATCAGCAGGAAGGAATCGATCCACATCAGCACAGTGAATGATCACAGCCCGAGGACATCGCTGCCTGTGATCAGCTACAGGATCGATCAACGAAAGCATCACCACCAAGAGGGGAGGATCTTCCCTCCCGGCTCGAGGACATCAAAGGGAACGTGCGTGAGTAGAATGTATGAATGGAATAGACACTACCACGTACGTGGCGCGCGCAAACGGCGCTGTGGAATATAAGCCAAATTATAAAACTGTCTTAAGAACTGGTGGATAAATATAGACAAGATGTCGGATATTGAAACAGAGAATATGGATTTGACACAAGCGGATATTGAGCTGAAACAACTAATGGCATCACGTAAAGCCAGGCTTGCAGCATGCACCCGCAAGAAAAATGAGATTATTCTGATGATGAAATCAAATGATGAACAAGGAGTAAGAACGGACATGGCACTGTTCAATAAGACACTCAGTGCTTTTAAGTCAGCAATTGAGTCTGTACAGCCGTATTTACAGGAAAGCGATGAGGATGAAACACAACGGTATAAACCAAGAATAGATGAATTCAATGCATTTATTAATGTGATGGAAAAATGGTTGATGGAAGGGAATAAGGAAAGGCAAACTCCAGCCCAAAGTCCAACTGGGTCTGGGATCCAAGAGTCTCCAGTAGAGACTCAAGATGAGCTGGAAAGGGACCTTCAGGCTACAATAGGCCCAGAGGATAGCGTTTCCAGGGCCCCATCAAGATCATCCAAATCATCAAGTAAAAGCCAATCATCCAGGTTATCTGCCGCCCGTCGAAGGGCTGAAAATGAGAGGGCCACCATTCTGGCAAAGGCCGCTGCACTTTCAGCCAGACAAGCCATAAGCCTAAAGGAGGCTGAATTAGAGGTTGAAACAAATCTAAATAAAGCTAAAGCCATAGCTGAATTAAGTCTGCAGGCTAGCCTAAAGGAGGCTGAATTAGAGGTTGAAACAAATCTAAATAAAGCTAAAGCCATAGCTGAATTAAGTCTGCAGGAGGCTAAAGCCAAGGCTAAATTAAAGGCTGAGAAGGATAAACTCGACTTTGACACAGACATGGCTGTATCAGCGGCCAAACTCAAGATACTGGATGAGTATGAGACATTATCACAAACCAACTCATCTAGAACCACGAGGTATCCATCACAAATTAACCAGCCACCCTCTCAAGAGGACGGAGATGTGTACAAGATGCAACCTAGAGATGGTATGAATGATTATGTTGACCAAGCACATGCTCTAGACACCTCAGAAGGACTACCGATATTGCAATCCACGGTAGAATATGCATCCATAAATGCTGTTCCAAAAACCCCTGTGCAAAGACAGCTCTTGGACCAGTATGCATGGGCGCACAGACCACAACAACAACAACAACAACATCAGCAACAACAACAGCATCAACAACAGCAGCAGCAACAACAGCAACCACAACAACAACAACAACATCAGCAACAACAACAGCATCAACAACAGCAGCAACAACAGCAACCACAACAACAACAACAACATCAGCAACAACAACAACAACAACAACAGCAGCAACAGCAGCAACAACAACAACAACAACATCAGCAACAACAACAGCAACAACAACAGCAACAACAACAGCAACAACAACAACAACAACAACAGCAACAACCACAACAGCATCAACAACGGCAACAACCACAACAGCATCAACAACAACAACAACAACAACAACAACAACAACAACAACAACAACAACAACAGAGGCCTCCACAAGTAGTGAGACCCAAACAGCCATATATACAGCCACTACCACCTGTACAGTATCGACCACCACCATATGTGCTACCTCAGCCACAACCTTGGCAACAACCACATGCTCCATATCAGCATCAGAACCCTGTGCAGCTTCAGCTACAACCATCTGGAGCTACTGCAGGACAACAGGATCAAACCCAAACAGACCAGGTTCTATCAAATGTCATGGCAAGGCAGAACGACATTGCAGATATACTTGTCTCACAGCAGAATCTGGCGCTACTCCCAACCAGGGAGATTCCCATGTTTAACGGAGATCCTATGAACTTTAGGTCATTCATGCGAGCCTTCGAGTATGGCATAGAAAATAGAACCACCAGCGAGCAAGATAGACTCTACTTTTTAGAACAATACACCACAGGGCAACCTAAAGATCTTGTGAGGAGCTGCCTACACATGCATCCACAGGATGGATATGTGGAAGCCAAAAGACTACTTAAAGAGAATTTCGGTGATGAAATAAGGATAACTAATGCTTATATAAAGAAGGCCTTGGACTGGTCCAGCATCAAACCGGAGGATAGTCAGGCTTTGCGCGCCTACGCCCTCTACCTGAGAGGATGCAGTAATGCAATGCAGGAGCTCCACTATATGGATGAGCTGGACAATCCATCTAACCTACGACTGATCTTATCCAAGATACCCTTTAGGATCAGAGAAAGGTGGAGGTCAACAGCCTACGACATCCAGGAGCGCACTGGGCAAAGAGCCAAATTCAAGGATCTTGTGGCTTACCTGGAGAAACAAGCCAAAATCGCCTCCGACCCATTGTGGGGCAATATTCAGGATTACAGTCCTGACGGAGCTGCCCCAAGGTACCTCAAGACTGCAGCCTCTGTATGGCAAACAAGAGCAGGAACAGCGGCTGCACCGGTTAAAGAGAGAAGCAGCTTCGTCACGACAGTGACACCAGTCACAAACATACCGTCAACCGTCGGTAATGTAGGATGCAAGGCAGATGGCTCTGTGGCTTTTAGAACTCCTTGCTTGTACTGTGCAGGCGATCACTCACTTGAAGCCTGCAGGAGGATAAGAGCTCAGAAACATCTAGACAAAATAGAGTTCTTAAAGGTGAAAGGACTTTGTTTTGGTTGTCTCACCAAGGGACATCTCAGTAGGCACTGTAGCCAGCGGATGAGGTGTCAGCATTGTCAGAAAGAACACCTGACTCTGCTACACATAGAGACAAATGACCAAGAAGGACCGGATGAGCAAAAAGGAACAGTCGGGTCAATGGAATGGAAATCACCTCAACAGGAGAGGACACCACCCCTGACCAAGAAGACTGTGGGTAGTGCTCTGGTGAGGCTTGGTGAACATAATGGGGCCGGTAAGGACTGTGCTTTACCCATCGTGCCAGTAAAGGTGAAACAGGCTGACGAAAGTGGGTATGTAACGACATATGCCTTCTTGGACCATGGCAGCTCGGCATCCTTTTGCACAGAGAGCCTCATGAGGAAGCTGAACGCTAAGGGCCGGAAAACATCAATTCTCCTTAAGACAATGGCACAAGAGAAACATGTCCCAGCATATGAGATCTCAGGCCTGGAGGTAGGCAACATCAATGATGACACATTTATTGCACTGCCTACGCTATACACTCAACCAGCAATCCCAGTGTCAAAAGAAAACATCCCTACTCAAGAGGAACTGAAGAAATGGCCCTACCTAAAGGATGTTCACATAACTTACATTGACTCAGATGTGGAGCTTCTGATTGGAGTCAATACTCCGAGAGCCATGGAGCCTCGGCAGATAGTGAACAGCCAGGATGACGGACCATATGCTGTAAGGTCACTCTTGGGATGGGCGGTCTATGGTCCACTGAACGTCAACGCGGTGGATGTGACAAGAAGATATGGTCCACTGAACGTCAACGTGGTGGATGTGACAAGAAGACCCAAAGCCATCACCAACAGTTCGATAAACTTAAAAGATGGTCAGTATAACTTGCCACTCTCCTTTCGGAAAGGAGATGTGATGACACGCAACAACAGACAGGTGGCGACACAAGCCATGCACCTGCAAAAGAAGAGGAAGGATGAAGGGTACCATGCAGAGTACAGACAGGTGGCAACACAACGAGCCATGAGCCTGCAAAAGAAAACAGGAAGATCTAAGAGCAGAGAGAAGACTGTAAGATCGAAGAGGAAAGAGGATGGAATACCTAAGACCACAGAGAAGGTACCTCTTCAAGAACCAAGGAAAGATGGCTGTGTCTGGTACATACCCCATCACAGGGTGTATCACAAAAGAAAGAAAGAAAGTGGAAAGAACATGAGTGGTGTTTGATTCACATCGTCATTCCAATGCACCACCATGGCAAACCCTGGAGTGAAGTGGATTGTGGATCAACTTGAAGATTTTTTATTTTGTGACGTGGAATGTTCTCAGTTGTATTGTGGTGATTCACGTGACAGGTGAATCTGCCACGGCACAGCTGATAACATAAATAGCCAAAGAGAACTTCGCCCCTGGTGACTTGGTGGTCATAGTGGACGACACAGCGCCCAGGAATTCCTGGCCGCTTGGACGGATCCTGGAAACCTTTCCGGATAACAAGGGCCTACTACTGGAGTCAAAGGAGGATTGCCAGCTGTAATGAACACTCGCCCGACCATATTTTGTAATTGTGTAGGCACAATTAGGGGCCGGTGTAAAGGCCGAATGAGTGTTTTTTGTTATTTATTATTATTATTATTATTATTAGTATTATTATTATCATTATCATTATTTTTATCAATAGAAGGTTACAATTTATGGGAATGTAATGATTTATGGGAATGTAATGATTGAGGGGAATGTTATGATTCTGTGCAGCCTCTGTCGGGTGATCGGCGACGGCGCGGCAGAGATCATTAAATAGGTGATAGGAATCAGCTGTTGGGCGGTAGCCGATGGGGAAACCATATGATTTTCTTACCGCTTCAGCGCTTCAGGACGCTTTCGGAAACTGTTTAGATTACACTTTAAGCAATTAGACCAGGTTATATGACGTTTTAGGATCACTGTGATCAACCCTCCCATGTAACCTACTTATTCTAATTAAATCGGGTCACCACATCGGTGTCTGATAACGGAGCTTAATGTGTGGAAAACTATTTCTTTGGACGTTGAGCGCGTATGGATTCACTCCCCGTCTACACCAAGAAGCGGCATTCTGGCATGTTGCCGCTACAGTTGTGATGACTTGTTAGTGTTGTGATGACTTGTTGTTAGTGTTGTGATGACTTGTTAGTGTTGTGATGACTTGTTGTTAGTGTTGTGATGACTTGTTAGTGTTGTGATGACTTGTTGTTAGTGTTGTGATGACTTGTTAGTGTTGTGATGACTTGTTGTTAGTGTTGTGATGACTTGTTAGTGTTGTGATGACTTGTTGTTAGTGTTGTGATGACTTGTTGTTTGTGTTGTGATGACTTGTTAGTGTTGTGATGACTTGTTAGTGTTGTGATGACTTGTTGTTAGTGATGTGATGACTTGTTGTTAGTGTTGTGATGACTTGTTAGTGTTGTGATGACTTGTTGTTAGTGTTGTGATGACTTGTTAGTGTTGTGATGACTTGTTGTTAGTGTTGTGATGACTTGTTGGTGTTGTGATGACTTGTTGTTAGTGTTGTGATCACTTGTTAGTGTTGTGATGACTTGTTGTTAGTGTTGTGATGACTTGTTGTTAGTGTTGTGATGACTTGTTGTTAGTGTTGTGATCACTTGTTAGTGTTGTGATGACTTGTTGTTAGTGTTGTGATGACTTGTTGTTAGTGTTGTGATGACTTGTTAGTGTTGTGATGACTTGTTGTTAGTGTTGTGATGACTTGTTGTTAGTGTTGTGATGACTTGTTGTTAGTGTTGTGATGACTTGTTGGTGTTGTGATGATTGTTGTTAGTGTTGTGATGACTTGTTGTTAGTGTTGTGATGACTTGTTGTTAGTGTTGTGATGACTTGTTGGTGTTGTGATGACTTGTTGTTAGTGTTGTGATGACTTGCTGTTAGTGTTGTGATGACTTGTTGTTAGTGTTGTGATGACTTGGTGTTAGTGTTGTGATGACTTGTTGTTAGTGTTGTAATGACTTGTTATTAGTATTGTGATGACTTGTTAGTGTTGTGATGACTTGTTAGTGTTGTGATGACTTGTTGTTAGTGTTGTGATGACTTGTTAGTGTTGTGTCGACTTGTTGTTAGTGTTGTGATGACTTGTTAGTGTTGTGATGACTTGTTGTTAGTGTTGTGATGACTTGTTGTTAGTGTTGTGATGACTTGTTAGTGTTGTGATGACTTGTTGTTAGTGTTGTGATGAATTGTTGGTGTTGTGATGACTTGTTGTTAGTGTTGTGATGACTTGTTAGTGTTGTGATGACTTGTTGTTAGTGTTGTTATGACTTGTTGTTAGTGTTGTGATCACTTGTTAGTGTTGTGATGACTTGTTGTTAGTGCTGTGATGACTTGTTGTTAGTGTTGTGATGACTTGTTAGTGTTGTGATGACTTGTTGGTGTTGTGATGACTTGTTGTTAGTGTTGTGATGACTTGTTGGTGTTGTGATGACTTGTTAGTGTTGTGATGACTTGTTGTTAGTGTTTTGTTAGTGTTGTGATGACTTGTTAGTGTTGTGATGACTTGTTGGTGTTGTGATGACTTGTTGTTAGTGTTGTGATGACTTGGTGTTAGTGTTGTGATGACTTGTTAGTGTTGTGATGACTTGTTGTTAGTGTTGTGATGACTTGTTGTTAGTGTTGTGATGACTTGTTAGTGTTGTGATGACTTGTTGTTAGTGTTGTGATGACTTGTTAGTGTTGTGATGACTTGTTGTTAGCGTTGTGATGACTTGTTAGTGTTGTGATGACTTGTTGTTAGTGTTGTGATGACTTGTTAGTGTTGTGATGACTTGTTGTTAGTGTTGTGATGACTTGTTAGTGTTGTGATGACTTGTTGTTAGTGTTGTGATGACTTGTTAGTGTTGTGATGACTTGTTGTTAGTGTTGTGATGACTTGTTAGTGTTGTGATGACTTGTTAGTGTTGTGATGACTTGTTGTTAGTGATGTGATGACTTGTTGTTAGTGTTGTGATGACTTGTTAGTGTTGTGATGACTTGTTGTTAGTGTTGTGATGACTTGTTAGTGTTGTGATGACTTGTTGTTAGTGTTGTGATGACTTGTTGGTGTTGTGATGACTTGTTGTTAGTGTTGTGATCACTTGTTAGTGTTGTGATGACTTGTTGTTAGTGTTGTAATGAATTGTTGTTAGTGTTGTTATGACTTGTTGTTAGTGTTGTGATGACTTGTTAGTGTTGTGATGACTTGTTGTTAGTGTTGTGATGACTTGTTGGTGTTGTGATGACTTGTTGTTAGTGTTGTGATCACTTGTTAGTGTTGTGATGACTTGTTGTTAGTGTTGTGATGACTTGTTGTTAGTGTTGTGATGACTTGGTGTTAGTGTTGTGATCACTTGTTAGTGTTGTGATGACTTGTTGTTAGTGTTGTGATGACTTCTTGTTAGTGTTGTGATGACTTTGTGTTAGTGTTGTGATGACTTGTTAGTGTTGTGATGACTTGTTGTTAGTGTTGTGATGACTTGTTGTTAGTGTTGTGATGACTTGTTAGTGTTGTGATGACTTGTTGTTAGTGTTGTGATGACTTGTTGGTGTTGTGATGACTTGTTGTTAGTGTTGTGATGACTTGTTGTTAGTGTTGTGATGACTTGTTGTTAGTGTTGTGATGACTTGGTGTTAGTGTTGTGATGACTTGTTGTTAGTGTTGTGATCACTTGTTAGTGTTGTGATCACTTGTTAGTGTTGTGATGACTTGTTGTTAGTGTTGTGATGATTTGTTGTTAGTGTTGTGATGACTTGTTAGTGTTGTGATGACTTGTTGGTGTTGTGATGACTTGTTGTTAGTGTTGTGATGACTTGGTGTTAGTGTTGTGATGACTTGTTAGTGTTGTGATGACTTGTTGTTAGTGTTGTGATGACTTGTTGTTAGTGTTGTGATGACTTGTTAGTGTTGTGATGACTTGTTGTTAGTGTTGTGATGACTTGTTGTTAGTGTTGTGATGACTTGTTAGTGTTGTGATGACTTGTTGTTAGTGTTGTGATGACTTGTTGTTAGTGTTGTGATGACTTGTTAGTGTTGTGATGTCTTGTTGTTAGTGTTGTGATGACTTGTTAGTGTTGTGATGACTTGTTGTTAGTGTTGTGATGACTTGTTAGTGTTGTGATGACTTGTTGTTAGTGTTCTGATGACTTGTTGTTAGTGTTGTGATGACATGTTGTTAGTGTTGTGATGACTTGTTGGTGTTGTGATGACTTGTTGTTAGTGTTGTGATCACTTATTAGTGTTGTGATGACTTGTTGTTAGTGTTGTGATGAATTGTTGTTAGTGTTGTGATGACTTGTTGTTAGTGTTGTGATGACTTGTTAGTGTTGTGATGACTTGTTGTTAGTGTTGTGATGACTTGTTAGTGTTGTGATGACTTGTTGTTAGTGTTGTGATGACTTGTTAGTGTTGTGATGACTTGTTGTTAGTGTTGTGATGACTTGTTAGTGTTGTGATGATTTGTTGTTAGTGTTGTGATGACTTGTTGTTAGTGTTGTGATGACTTGTTAGTGTTGTGATGATTTGTTGTTAGTGTTGTGATGACTTGGTGTTAGTGTTGTGATCACTTGTTAGTGTTGTGATGACTTGTTGTTAGTGTTGTGATGACTTCTTGTTAGTGTTGTGATGACTTTGTGTTAGTGTTGTGATGACTTGTTAGTGTTGTGATGACTTGTTGTTAGTGTTGTGATGACTTGTTGTTAGTGTTGTGATGACTTGTTAGTGTTGTGATGACTTGTTGTTAGTGTTGTGATGACTTGTTGGTGTTGTGATGACTTGTTGTTAGTGTTGTGATGACTTGTTGTTAGTGTTGTGATGACTTGTTGTTAGTGTTGTGATGACTTGGTGTTAGTGTTGTGATGACTTGTTGTTAGTGTTGTGATCACTTGTTAGTGTTGTGATCACTTGTTAGTGTTGTGATGACTTGTTGTTAGTGTTGTGATGATTTGTTGTTAGTGTTGTGATGACTTGTTAGTGTTGTGATGACTTGTTGGTGTTGTGATGACTTGTTGTTAGTGTTGTGATGACTTGGTGTTAGTGTTGTGATGACTTGTTAGTGTTGTGATGACTTGTTGTTAGTGTTGTGATGACTTGTTGTTAGTGTTGTGATGACTTGTTAGTGTTGTGATGACTTGTTGTTAGTGTTGTGATGACTTGTTGTTAGTGTTGTGATGACTTGTTGTTAGTGTTGTGATGACTTGTTGTTAGTGTTGTGATGACTTGTTAGTGTTGTGATGTCTTGTTGTTAGTGTTGTGATGACTTGTTAGTGTTGTGATGACTTGTTGTTAGTGTTGTGATGACTTGTTAGTGTTGTGATGACTTGTTGTTAGTGTTCTGATGACTTGTTGTTAGTGTTGTGATGACATGTTGTTAGTGTTGTGATGACTTGTTGGTGTTGTGATGACTTGTTGTTAGTGTTGTGATCACTTATTAGTGTTGTGATGACTTGTTGTTAGTGTTGTGATGAATTGTTGTTAGTGTTGTGATGACTTGTTGTTAGTGTTGTGATGACTTGTTAGTGTTGTGATGACTTGTTGTTAGTGTTGTGATGACTTGTTAGTGTTGTGATGACTTGTTGTTAGTGTTGTGATGACTTGTTAGTGTTGTGATGATTTGTTGTTAGTGTTGTGATGACTTGTTGTTAGTGTTGTGATGACTTGTTGTTAGTGTTGTGATGACTTGTTGGTGTTGTGATGACTTGTTAGTGTTGTGATGACTTGTTGTTAGTGTTGTGATGACTTGTTGTTAGTGTTGTGATGACTTGTTAGTATGACTTGTTGTTAGTGTTGTGATGACTTGTTGTTAGTGTTGTGATGACTTGTTGTTAGTGTTGTGATGACTTGTTGGTGGTGTGATGACTTGTTGTTAGTGTTGTGATCACTTGTTAGTGTTGTGATTACTTGTTGTTAGTGTTGTGATGACTTGTTGGTGTTGTGATGACTTGTTGTTAGTGTTCTGATGACTTGGTGTTAGTGTTGTAATGACTTGTTAGTGTTGTGATGACTTGTTGTTAGTGTTGTGATGACTTGTTGTTAGTGTTGTGATGACTTGGTGTTAGTGTTGTGATCACTTGTTAGTGTTGTGATGACTTGTTGTTAGTGTTGTGATGACTTCTTGTTAGTGTTGTGATGACTTGTTAGTGTTGTGATGACTTGTTGTTAGTGTTGTGATGACTTGTTGTTAGTGTTGTGATGACTTTTTAGTGTTGTGATGACTTGTTGTTAGTGTTGTGATGACTTGTTGTTAGTGTTGTGAAGACTTGTTGTTAGTGTTGTGATGACTTGGTGTTAGTGTTGTGATGACTTGTTGTTAGTGTTGTAATGACTTGTTGTTAGTGTTGTGATGACTTGTTAGTGTTGTGATGACTTGTTATTGTTGTGATGACTTGTTGTTAGTGTTGTGATGACTTGTTAGTGTTGTGATGACTTGTTGTTAGTGTTGTGATGACTTGTTAGTGTTGTGATGACTTGTTGGTGTTGTGATGACTTGTTAGTGTTGTGATGACTTGTTGTTAGTGTTGTGATGACTTGTTAGTGTTGTGATGACTTGTTGTTAGTGTTATGATGACTTGTTGTTAGTGTTGTGATGACTTGTTGTTAGTGTTGTGATGACTTGTTAGTGTTGTGATGACTTGTTGTTAGTGTTGTGATGACTTGTTGGTGTTGTGATAACTTGTTGTTAGTGTTGTGATCACTTGTTAGTGTTGTGATGACTTGTTGTTAGTGTTGTGATATCTTGTTGTTAGTGTTGTGATCACTTGTTAGTGTTGTGATGACTTGTTGTTAGTGTTGTGATGACTTGTTGTTAGTGTTGTGATGACTTGTTAGTGTTGTGATGACTTGTTGGTGTTGTGATGACTTGTTGTTAGTGTTGTGATGACTTGGTGTTAGTGTTGTGATGACTTGTTAGTGTTGTGATGACTTGTTGTTAGTGTTGTGATGACTTGTTGTTAGTGTTGTGATGACTTGTTAGTGTTGTGATGACTTGTTGTTAGTGTTGTGATGACTTGTTAGTGTTGTGATGACTTGTTGTTAGTGTTGTGATGACTTGTTAGTGTTGTGATGACTTGTTGTTAGTGTTGTGATGACTTGTTAGTGTTGTGATGATTTGTTGTTAGTGTTGTGATGACTTGTTGTTAGTGTTGTGATGACTTGTTGTTAGTGTTGTGATGACTTGTTGGTGTTGTGATGACTTGTTGTTAGTGTTGTGATCACTTGTTAGTGTTGTGATGACTTGTTGTTAGTGTTGTGATGACTTGGTGTTAGTGTTGTGATGACTTGTTGGTGTTGTGATGACTTGTTGTTAGTGTTGTGATGACTTGTTGTTAGTGTTGTGATGACTTGTTGTTAGTGTTGTGATGACTTGTTGTTAGTGTTGTGATGACTTGTTGGTGTTGTGATGACTTGTTGTTAGTGTTGTGATGACTTGTTGTTAGTGTTGTGATGACTTGTTGTTAGTGTTGTGATGGCTTGTTGTTAGTGTTGTGATGACTTGTTGTTAGTGTTGTGATGACTTGTTGTTAGTGTTGTGATGACTTGTTGTTAGTGTGTTGATGGCTTGAGTGCCGCGTGTAGCAGCTGGCTGTGGACATGTAGCAGCTGCTGCTGGGGTGTCTGCTGCGCAGGTGATCTCTTTGTTCTCCGCATCATCTTCTCCGCCTGCTAATTGAGGTGTCCATGACTTGGATGTGAGAGGATGGAACCACAGCTGGAGCACTTCCTCTTGTTTAAAGGGACACGCCAACATTATGGGAAATACGCTTACCACCTTCTCCAGAGTCAGACAAGGAGATAGATACCAATTTCCTCTCTGTGAGTTCAGTAGAAAGCTATCCAGCTGCAAGCTAGACTAGCTTAGCACCAATGAATGGAAGCGGATACATACCACAAGCTTAGCTGTTGGCCAAAAACACCTCTCTCAGAGTTTTAAGCTAGGCTTAGTGGCCCGTATCTGCTTCCATTCATTGTGCTAAGCTAGGCTAGCTTGCAGCTGGATATTTTTCTACTGAAATGCACAGAGAGGAAATCGGTATCTATCTTCTCGTCTGACTCTGGTAACCGCATTCCCCATAACGTTGACGTGTCCCTTTAACACTTTCACTGCCCAAGTGTAATTTCTTATTAGTCCCTTGAATGCCCACATCCACTCCAATGTTAACGTTAATATCGCCTAATCTATGTTTTAAATTATGTGTCTAATCTGCCTGTCGCTTATCAAAGAATCATTTTCCAGTCAACATTGTCATGGCAGATTGTTTTTTTATCGCTTCATTTCCGTTTTCTAGCATTTTGAAAATCACTTGTTTTCACGGAAAAAACAACACATTCTATGATAATCGCCTTTTACTGGAATATTCTAGAACGTTGTCATGTTAGTGTTGTGATGACTTGTTGTTAGTGTTGTGATGACTTGTTGTTAGTGTTGTGATGACTTGTTAGTGTTGTGATGACTTGTTGTTAGTGTTGTGATGACTTGTTGTTAGTGTTGTGATGACTTGTTAGTGTTGTGATTACTTGTTGTTAGTGTTGTGATGACTTGTTGGTGTTGTGATGACTTGTTGTTAGTGTTGTGATGACTTGTTGTTAGTGTTGTGATGACTTGTTAGTGTTGTGATGACTTGGTGTTAGTGTTGTGATGACTTGTTGGTGTTGTGATGACTTGTTGTTAGTGTTGTGATGACTTGTTGTTAGTGTTGTGATGACTTGTTGTTAGTGTTGTGATGACGTGTTAGTGTTGTGATGACTTGTTGTTAGTGTTGTGATGACTTGTTGTTAGTGTTGTGATGACTTGTTAGTGTTGTGATGACTTGTTGTTAGTGTTGTGATGACTTGTTGGTGTTGTGATGACTTGTTGTTAGTGTTGTGATGACTTGTTGTTAGTGTTGTGATGACTTGTTAGTGTTGTGATGACTTGGTGTTAGTGTTGTGATGACTTGTTGGTGTTGTGATGACTTGTTGTTAGTGTTGTGATGACTTGTTGTTAGTGTTGTGATGACTTGTTGTTAGTGTTGTGATGACTTGTTGTTAGTGTTGTGATGACTTGTTGGTGTTGTGATGACTTGTTGTTAGTGTTGTGATGACTTGTTGTTAGTGTTGTGATGACTTGTTGTTAGTGTTGTGATGGCTTGTTGTTAGTGTTGTGATGACTTGTTGTTAGTGTTGTGATGACTTGTTGTTAGTGTTGTGATGACTTGTTGTTAGTGTGTTGATGGCTTGAGTGCCGCGTGTAGCAGCTGGCTGTGGACATGTAGCAGCTGCTGCTGGGGTGTCTGCTGCGCAGGTGATCTCTTTGTTCTCCGCATCATCTTCTCCGCCTGCTAATTGAGGTGTCCATGACTTGGATGTGAGAGGATGGAACCACAGCTGGAGCACTTCCTCTTGTTTAAAGGGACACGCCAACATTATGGGAAATACGCTTACCACCTTCTCCAGAGTCAGACAAGGAGATAGATACCAATTTCCTCTCTGTGAGTTCAGTAGAAAGCTATCCAGATGCAAGCTAGACTAGCTTAGCACCAATGAATGGAAGCGGATACATACCACAAGCTTAGCTGTTGGCCAAAAACACCTCTCTCAGAGTTTTAAGCTAGGCTTAGTGGCCCGTATCTGCTTCCATTCATTGTGCTAAGCTAGGCTAGCTTGCAGCTGGATATTTTTCTACTGAAATGCACAGAGAGGAAATCGGTATCTATCTTCTCGTCTGACTCTGGTAACCGCATTCCCCATAACGTTGACGTGTCCCTTTAACACTTTCACTGCCCAAGTGTAATTTCTTATTAGTCCCTTGAATGCCCACATCCACTCCAATGTTAACGTTAATATCGCCTAATCTATGTTTTAAATTATGTGTCTAATCTGCCCGTCGCTTATCAAAGAATCATTTTCCAGTCAACATTGTCATGGCAGATTGTTTTTTTATCGCTTCATTTCCGTTTTCTAGCATTTTGAAAATCACTTGTTTTCACGGAAAAAACAACACATTCTATGATAATCGCCTTTTACTGGAATATTCTAGAACGTTGTCATTTTTCGGCCTACTTATGAATCATTTTCAAATAAACGCTAGATGATCGATAGATATTATGTGTACGCATGCACGCTCGTGCCGCCAGTTGAAAAATCGATTCTCCTATTTCCTGACGCGAGCAGAGTCAAACAGCCTATCACCATAATCACATAAAAGCTTATATATCCGTGAAAACGGGTCTGATGATCCTAATACTGATAACATAGATTCCTTACCTGAGATCAGATGGTATCCAAATGGATTATTCCAATTCCTGATCGCCATTCGAAAAAATCGTTCATTTGATTGATCCATATACATATACAGTAAAACACATATTCCCCACGGCTCCGAGGCTCCAGAGTGAAGCTGGTAGACCCCGGTTACATGAGTGAGAAGTAAAATGTGGAGTGCGTTTTATTTTTTCCCATTCATTTTCATTGAGTCCAATCCAACAGGGTGATTTACCATCTGGGAGACGATAGGGGGCGCTTTTTTCACATGTGAGCGCCTGGGGTGACTGGATCTCCAACAGTAGACTCGCTTGATGCAATATGATTTCAGATCGCAAAAAAAAAAAAAAAAAAACGAATAAAACGAATATTCTCGTGATGGGCATTCAACCCGCGGGGGGTAAACCCGAGAAATCTCGGGCATGGCATGCAAAGTGTTAAACGGCGAGAGTGAAAACCAAAAAGAGAGCGATAGAAACGCCTTCACTCTCCACTGATACAATAAAATATTTAACCGCAGTAACCCTTGAGAGAGTGGACGTCACAGTGGCCAAAAGATCCAATATTACACATGTACCATTGTGTCCATGTCGTGAGTCAGGGATGGAGCCTGAAAGCCTGGCTGGAGCCCTGTGGAAGTGATTTGGCACGTTGCTCCCATGCTCCTGATGGTATCAGGACAGTGTGGTGCATCGAGGAACAGCCGAGTGTGTGTGTGTGTGTGTGTGTGTGTGTGTGTGTGTGTGTGTGTGTGTGTGTGTGTGTGTGTGTGTGTGTGTGTGTGTGTGTGTGTGTGTGTGTGTGTGTGTGTGTGTGTGTGTGTGTGTGTGTGTGTGTGTGTGTGTGTGTGTGTGTGTGTGTGTGTGTGTGTGTGTGTGTGTGTGTGTGTGTGCATCAGGCTTATAGGGTGAGACAGTGTGAGTGTTGTAGACAGCTGGCCAGAGAGGCTGTAGCGATGAGCACCCTGAATGACAATGATACAGATGTCCTCTGCACAGCACCCACTGTCGCTGAGGCTGCACTTTGAGATCCTGTGAAGTGACGGAAGTGGAAGATCGTATCTGAGTGTACATGGAGTCAATGCGCTCGTGGTAAATGAGCTCCTTGTGTGATTTCATTAGTGCATCATTTTAACACAACATGACTCTGGTATTATTATTATTATTATTAGTAGTAGTAGTAGTAGTAGTAGTAGTAGTAGTAGTAGTAGTAGTAGTAGTAGTAGTAGTAGTAGTAGTAGTAGTAGTAGTAGTAGTAGTATTAGCATGCGTGCGTGTGTGAGAATCCGTGCAATATCTCACTAACTATTGGGCCGATCAGCCTGTGCTTTGTCGCAGAACATTACAGAGACACAGGGAGGAGCGTGTGGGGATGTTTTATATTAGACAACAGGAAGTATTTTTGGGGAATTCATTTCCATTCTCCATTGACCTTCATGTCCTTCTGTGGAGAGTTTATGGTGCACCTTTTTACCGCCAGAGGACGAAAACATTGGCTTCCACTCAGCATTCACAGGGGTCAGCACAACCAAAGTGCAGAGGCTGAGCCTCATCCACCAGCACACCTCTCGTTTCACTTGGCATTCACAGGGCTCAGGGGTCAGCACAAACAAAGTGCAGAGGCCGAGCCTCACCCAATGTGATCTCATCAACAGCCCAATTGTATTACCTGGTAACAGCTTGGGGAAATAATTATAATTTTGAAAATGACAATATAAATTAGATTGGATTAAATTGGGAGTGGGGAGTTAATTTTGTAATGTGAATAGCGAGTGTGGCCATAGGCTCGCGGATAACAAACTATTATTACACATGGGCAAAACAGAGTCCATTCTCTTCGGTTCAAATAACAAACTCAGCAAGTCCGACGGCTTCTCAGTTACAGTGGGTGACAATATTGTCACAAGGAAAGATGAAATTACCTACCTGGGTTCCATCCTAGAGGCTAATCTTTCCTGTGACAAAATGGCATCCAATGTAATAAAAAAAGTCAACCTAACGAACTCGATTCTTGTACCGGATCTCCTCTCTGGTAAACAAGAATACCATGAAGACTATGGCAGGAGCACTCATTCAAGGGTACTACGACTATGCTTGCACCTCATGGTACCAAAGCACCTCAAAGGCGCTAAAAACAAAATTACAAACATCTCAAAACAAACTGGTCAGACTACTGCTTGACCTTACTCCTAGAACCCACCTCACCCCTGCCCACTTTGACAACCTAGGATGGCTTAGAGTAGACGACAGAGTACAGCAACTTGCAATGGGCCTGGTCTACAAGATACACTACATGACCAAGGTACCCATGTACATGTCAAAATACTTCCCAAAGGTCAGTGAATACCACGATCACAACACCAGAGGGAGCTCCACAAATCATGTTAAACCCAGATTCGGCTCAAACAAGGGACTAAACACGTTTCGCAATTATGCCACATCAATGTGGAACGCCCTACCTAAAGCTGTAAAGGAATGTGAATCACTACCCACTTTCAAAACCACTCTCAAAGAACACCTACGGGAGACTGCAATTCGAAACTGGCCCCGGTAAATGTCCTAACCCAACCCCCTCCAATGTACAGTAAATTACCTAGTATGGTTTTGTCAATATTCCAATGTACAGTTTTGCTTGTTTGTACAGTGTTTCCCCCCCCCAACCCCCTCCAATGTACAGTAAATGACCTAGTATGGTTGTCAATATTCCAAACTACAGTTTTGCTTGTACAGTTGTACAGTTGTACAGTGTGTTCCCCCCCCCCCCCCCCCCCCCTCCTACCCAACCCCCCCCAACCTCCTCCAATGTACAGTTTTTACGTCAAATGTATATACTCTCTTTTCTGGACTCTTTTTGTATCACAAACAGTACTGTATTTGCACATCTGGTATGTCATAAATGTATAGATGTAGCAGTACTGTCTATCTGTATGTCTGTATGTCACATATATGTCCTGATGAATTGAAAATGGGGGACCCTGATGTAAACAAGACGAAAGTCTTTCTCTGGTCTGCATCCCCTTAACAATTGTGTGTATTGAGCTGTACTGTATTGTACCCATTCTGCAATCTGTTAATAAAGTTTTCAATCAATCAATCAATCAATCAATCAATCAATCTCTCGGCTGAGCCTCACCCACCAGCGCGCCTCTCGTTTCCAGGAACCAGCTTGTGTTACTCAGTTGCGTTTTGAGAAATCATAACATGATTTGCAGACTTCTGGTTGGGCAGAGTTTCGGTTTCGAATTGTGGACTATCTAATGTAAACACTATCGTTTTCTATTGGAAACAACTTCTGTAATGATAAAGGCACATCAATCTCAATGAAAACCACAAACTGCACTGACTCACACATATCCTGAAAATGCCACATAAAAAAGACAACATAAAATGTGTAATGTGTACATGCCATATGTCCTTCATTCATTGGGGGGACATGTTTATTACCACCTATAGCATGACATATGTGCTCCAACGAGCACCCATTCTAGTTGACCATAAAAACATGCAAATGATTGTAAATAGAAATATTCAACTGGGAAATGGCCATCATATGGGCTCTTTAAAAATCCCTGCAAGTCAGCCACTTTGAGAGCATGGGATTCGTTATTCGGAGTAAAAAAGATATAATAAAATGTTACATTCTGTTGAGTTCAGCAGTATTTGAGTGTCTCTCCTTCCTGTGGGCCGCAGAAAACTCTGGGTACGATAGATTACAAATGAGTTTAATTTAAGCTCCGAATCTATGAACCCCATCACAGTTGCCAGGAAAATGTTCCTATAGAAATGTCCTGGCAGAAAAGGATATTTTGTTTATGTGCAAGTGTAACAAGGTTGAAACCTTGCAATGGTCACCCCTTGGTGTAAACTCACTCCTAAATTAAATACCCTCACTTGTCACCTGAATTGAATTTCTTTCAGATGGCAGAATAGATAAGACCATGGAATTTAAACACATGTGGTCACATGGAATGAAGCGCTACCGGAGTCTCATGGCCAGTACAGAGAGACTCAGAAGGAGCTTCTATCCCGGGCCCAGGAGTTCAAAACGTTTAATCCCTATCTGATCCGATCAGATTTTTAAATCCCATTTTTTGTGATCCAGGTCGGACAGATTTTGTCCCGGCATTTCAAAGCAATCCAGGATAGGATCACCCTGATCCAGATTCAGACTTTTCAAGATGACAAGATCCTGAATATCAGTCTTTTAATCCTACCGATCTAGTGGATTTGAAAAAGAATACAAGGAAGACAAGATACCACATTGCAGAGACATCTATAATGTCTAATTATATTATTAAATACATAAAGGACATAAAATCAGAATGGAATTGTAATTTAAAAAAAAATACTCCCACACGGGTAACAATAAAAAAAAACATTCTTTCAAAGGCAGCTGATCATCCAGGTGTGCTTTGAGGAGCTGAATTCTAAGTGAGGAGGTGATGGACTTTTTTTCTTTAATCTAAATTACATTTTGTGATTGACAATATTTGTTGTGATACTTTTATGAGCATAAACATTTATGTCATCAAATTTGGGTGAAAACAAAATAGGCCACCACAAATGTGACAAAAAAATGTATTTGGCATGAAGGCAAATTCGTTTGTATTATTTCAGTTAACAAACTTTGCCATCTTATTTATATTGAAACATATTTTTAAATAAATTGTATAGTACATTTTGCTCTGTTAATCCACTGGAAATCCACCCCTCTGGTGGGATCAAGATAATACATTTATTTTTTTATCAAACTGATCCAAATCCTGTGTTGTCGCGGTTTGAACTACCCATTTGGAAGATTTGATCCAGATTAAAGCTTGGATTTTATTTCCTGATCTGATCGGATATCAAAGTGATCATAATCCTGTTTTTTTGGTTTTCAACTACCCAAAATCCAAATCTGATCCAATCAGATAGGGATTCAAAGTTTTGAACTCCTGGGCCCAGGCCATCAGGATGCTCAATGACTCTATGCTGACATCCACTGCACACACATCCACATGCACACACTCACTTTAAACATTCACCTTTTAACATTCACTTTAGACACTTTAAACACTTTTTAACACTACACCATATTTTATCTACTAAAAGATTTGCACTACAATCTCTACCACATTTTAGAATTTTCGCATTTGTTTGCATTTTGTACTTTAGTTTTATATTGTATATTTTGTATAGTGTTTGGTCTTTATTCTTTTCACTTTTTTTACTGTACACAGTATGAAGCACAATCTCAGGGGGCTCATACAGAACCAAGCATTTCACTGTAATGTACATGTACTGTACCTTATCAGAATCAGAATCAGAATCAGAAACGTCTTTATTGCCAAGTAGTTTTCACATACAAGGAATTTGCTTTGGTCGTTTTCAGTGGGACATTAACGGACAGACATTAACAGACAGATAAGATCAAATGAAATATGAACTAAGTTAAGCACAATAGAATATAATATAATTATTAAATAAAATATAGGCCTGGGGTGTACAACTGTAAATAAAAAGGTTGAATAAAATAAAATGGGATATAAACTAAATTAAATATAGCACAATAGAATATAGTACAATTATAAGTAAAACATTTAATAAGAATAGGCCAGGGTTGTACAAGTGGGCAAGTATATACAATCATTTGAATAAAATAACAATACAGTGGGATGGGATCATTAGCAGGGTTGTGCAATTGGGCAGTTATGTGCAAAGAGTATGAACAGACATATATACGTGACAAATAAAACAAAACTTGAAACTTGAAACTGGTATGGTGCTGGTGAGCGGAGGGTTGGTGGTTCCAGGCTGCCAGGAGGATGAGGTGGCGAACGCAAAGTGCCTGCTAGTACTTGGTGACCACCATTACAAAAGCGTGCGTTGAAGAGATGTTTTAATATCATGTATCTCTGCAGGAAGGGATTATTCTACTGTTATACCTGGTTCTAACCATAAAAAGATGCGCTCACATAATTGAACATATCAATAATAATTGAATCAGCCAACGCTGGTCTCCATGTTTTCTTCCTTATGTTATATTTAAGGTAAAGCAATTATACGTACATGTCTTTTTTGTGACAAACAGCATTAAATTGTCCGGTTAATGAGTTGGAGCAGGCATGCTGGAGCCTCAGCGCAGGCGGCTTTATTTTTATATATATATTGATCACCGGGTGGTGATTTATGTCCATTCAATATAAAAAACACTGAGGGCAGAGCCATGGATGGCTGTTACTCTGGAGGGAGTCGATCCCTGACAGTGATTACATACCAGGAGGAAACCGTCTTCCTTAAAAAACACAAAGCAGCTTTTAGAACTACTGTCCAAAACACAATCTTTACAGCGGATTTACGGTTATGTGTGAGCATACTGCGATTTAATGAAGACAGAGGGGTAGAGAGGAGACAGTCTCTTGTATCATCTGCCTCTTCAAAGTAGTTAGTGAAAAATAAACAAACTAAAACATGCTTTTTATTCATTCTATAACAATGCATACATGTTAGCACTTAGTGCAATATAAATACAATTGATTATTATTATTATAATGGATATTTCCTTTTTTATGTGTTTATTTTTTTGCATGGCTGGTGCCTGTTGGACTCAAATCCTTAACCTTGATAGGATTTATTGAATTTACAGCATTGTTGATTTGTTTGTAGTAGGTTTGAGTAGGGCTATTTCTATTTAAATGTTAAAATATGTTAAAGGTAGTGTGAATGTATTTAAAGTTTAAAGTAAAAGTATGCATTCTACATGACATTTGTTATGTTACAGTGGTACGTGGTCCAGTTATGCTGCTCTGATTAAAGGTTATGTTAAAGTGGTACGTGGTCCAGTTATGCTGCTCTGATTATGCACCCTTGAAGTTGACAGGCTTCAAATTTGAAAAAACATAATCTTCATACATTTTGCCATGTTTTCTTCAAAGTAACTGGTAACTGATGGCTTCAGATGAATGTAGTGGAGTAAAAAGTACAATATTTCCTTAAAAATATAGTGGAGCAAAGGTACAAGTAAAGTACCAAAAAAGGTTGTCAGTATGTTGTTGTTTTTTTATGTTTGTTTGGGAATGTTTTGCTGATCTGGAACGGGAAATGAACTGTAGATGATCTTGTGTAAAGAAGTCACGTAGCAGCCATCTAGTTGGGTCAAGAACCAAAATTCCGTGACCATTCTCTGGCTAAGATGTTTTGATGATTGATTTGACTTCTATGGACCTTTTATAAAATATTTAGCCCCTGTGTCCCTCCCAAAAATCCTGAATTTTTTTGTCAGATGGCCAAATCCAAAATACCTGCTGACGCCATCTTGAAAAATGTACTTTTGATCCAGAGCACCTAGAATCATGTATGAATACACTTTTTTGTGTAAGTCAACCATGACGATTCCAATTCTGTCATCAGTTTGACTCTATGACATCAATCAACCAGAAATCCAAGATGGCCACCATCTAGTAGAGCGAAAATGTTACTTTTAAAGTCAAAACCAATTTTACCATGGCACTGCTGTACTTTAAACAAACTACCTTCATAAGGATCTCAGCAAAATAATTGATGAATGTACAGTATGACAAGATAACTAATTATTCAAAATACGCTCTCTTAAATAGCTGTAACTTGAACAGGTTAACAATGAAACCACTTTAAACATGTCATGATCAGTCCGAATCAGAGCATTCTGCCTCACTAGATTCTGAATCATCAGATTCCAATGAATCACCCCTCCTCCTCCATACATCATCATCTCACTTCTCTTCATCATCCTCCTCACTCTCCTCTTCCTCACTTTCTTCAGCTGGCCCTGGTGCAGGTAGATGTGTTGGGAGAGCAGGTCATGTGTGGCAGACAGGGCGACAGCGACCACCAACCAGCTCCCAGCCATGTCCGAGTGGCGAAGGGTGTTGCTTCAGGGAGGGGTGGCGCACTAGATATGCCAAGTAGTTGGCACGGAGGCAGTGTTGGCGTAGGCTATCTGCATCTGGAGGGAGATGGATGAATGATTTGTTCTTCATTCTCTTCCACTTTGTGGCACAGGCCTCAACCATGGTGCTACTCTTCTTGTCGCCATAAATAACATGTCGTCTGAACTCGAACAGCTCCTCTAGCACCTCCTCCTCAAGGTCAAGGCTATCTCCACACCGCGAGAGCAGCCGTCGTGCCACAGGGCTCTTTGCCACCTTGTCATACACCGACGACTTACCCTTGCTCAGAGGGACAGGTGCATGGAGGGAGGTTTTCTTACTGAACACCCGGTCTCGCAAGAAGCTGGTCAACTTCTCCTCTCCCACAGCATGGGCTGAGTTGAAGTCCGCGATGAGTTCATCGGAGGCAGGCATGGCTGACTGTATGGTGCGGAGGGTGGGTGAGGCTGGATCAAATGGGAAGGAATCAAACTCATGCATGCATGTGACCAGGTCCTGCACGCGCTGCTCATCTTCTCTCATCCTTTTCGGACCACATTCTATGTGCTTCCTCTTGGCTTTTTTTTTTTTGACCAGGGCATTGTGAGCCACCCGGATCTTGGCCAAATTGTTCACATTTCTGGAGTGCACCAGCAGCTGCTTCTCATTCTGGAGGATGGAGAGCCAGCCAGACTACATTTTGCTGCCCTTGTTCATTGTACACTCGATCCACATGTTCCAGGCCATGTTGGAGTAGGGTTGCCTGTGATGGACTGAGTGAAGTCAGTACGAAGGAAGGCAACCTCATCAGCAGGGAGAGCTGTCAGCATTGCCCAGAAGTCAGTCAACCACCTTCCATACCTATTCTTGTCGTACACTACCATCCATGGCAGCATGGCACGCAGAGAGCTGACATACTCATCCCAGTTGCAGATATGTACTGCATGCACATTCTGCATGAGTGCATCTGTCATAGACAGGAAGTCCCTCCAGTAGTCCGCCATGTCACTGGCCTCCACCTGGGTGAATAAATTGGTGATGAGGCTCTCAAGGTCAGTATCATCCTCCAGTGCCGCATGTGCAGCTGCACGGGGTTCTTGGGAGAGACTCATATCTCTCAGGGCCCTTTCTCACTCACAGTTCGGGGTCGAATCAGACCCGGCTCGCATCAGAAAAGGGTGTGTCTGTCTGAGTGAGAACGCTGTCCCCCGTCCCCGCCCCCCGCTGATTCGTCCCCGGGGGCGCTGAACCTGGGCCGGTGAAATAGGTGGTCTCAGGTGCGCATTAGTGGGGGCGGGGGGCGTGACACACACAACGTCGCATGTGGAGCCTCACAGCTCAGTGGATGAAAACATGAAGCTACGTTACAAAGCACAAAGCGCAACACTTCCCTGGCTCGCATTAGGCCTGGCAATTTTGTTTGCCATTGCTATGTCTATACATTGTTCGAATGCATTTATTTCTATTAGACCAGTGGTGCCCAACCAGTCGGCCGTGGTCGACCAGTAGATCAATGACATTCAATATAATCGATGCGAGCAATGTTACTAGTAAAAGGCTAAGCTAACTAGCGTTAGCCGTTAGCTTAGCGTTATTGTTAACCCTGCAAAACGATCAAAAGCGGACTCTACAACAGAGTTCCACGGAACTCGGAATGAGGACGGCACGGAGCTGATTCGACCCCGATGTTGAGTGAGAAAGCCCCCTCAGAATCTCAAGGTTCTCCCTTGTCTCATCAGCCAGGTTGGGCATGAGCCTCCCCTTTACCAGCTGACTCATGAGTGCCTCATAGATGAGCCTAAAGCAACGCAGCCCCCTCTTGTAATGCTTGCCTTTCAGTGCACGGTCGGCGGAGCCCTCTGCAATAACTCCTCCTGCCACGAGTACATCTCCTAGCTCACTCCCCTTGTAGCGCTTGTAGATAGCGCTCATCATCACACACTGTGTATGGAAGGGACCAAGAAAGGGTACAATGTCATGATACTTGTTTGGGTTCTCGGCCTTGAGCAGAGTGATGAGGACGTACACAGGATGATCTCCCACTAAGAAGGCGAAGGGCATGTGCTTAGTGGCGATGATGGTAGACAGCTTCTCCATGATGTCATTCACAACTGACTTGTTGGGCGGTTGATTGTAAGATGTATGAAAATAAGCCTTGCTCTTCCTCTGCTCCATATTCAAGCCAGCGTGAAACCCATTGTATGAAGGGATAGTCTGCTCAACTGCAGCAGGACGATCACCATTTGTATCTGCACGAGCAAGGGCATGAATAATACTCCGCTTGCGCTGAGGCTCTGTACTTAATGAGAACATAGTGGGCTTAGGGCGGATGGGAGGCTCACCACACTTGATGGTCCTATACGGCATAACTGCCTGCATCTCAGACGCCTCCTCAGTCAGTGCACACGCACGTACGCACACACACACACGCACATACACCTACACACACTCTCGCAGTCTGTTGAAGAAGAAGGCCTGGATGAGCGAGGTCAACAGGAGTTCTTCATGTCAAGGAATGGCGAGATGGCGTGGTCCAAGATACCTTTTGAAACAGAAGGCTGAGCACAAGCTCAGAACATCATCAAAATAACTCCTTTTCAAAAGAAACAGCTTTCGAACACAACACAAGGGTTAACACTTTAATCGCCAAGGACGCCGTAACTCGTCATTCCCCGCCATGCTAATTCTGCCAATGACGCCGTAACACGTCATTGAGATCAATATTTCAAAAATCTGTGATCGCAATCATATTTCTCCCGCGGAGACTTGAGATCTACTGTTGATCCCCTCTCAACTCTCCAACGGTTCAAGAGTGCCATCTGGTGCCAACTGATCGGCGGATCGCCCAAACCGGAAACCGGAAACGGAAACTGGTGCTCATCCAAATTCGGTCCGATCACTCGCTATAGGTCCCGGGACTCGAGCTAGACACAATGGATAGCGATCCGTTACCAATAACTCGATAAACAACATGATTTGGACGTATATACTATTATACAACCTGGAGATGGATCGCATATTTCAACATCCCATAATAGGAATATTTTTGCTCCACGCTCATCGCCCAATGGCTCGAGGAGACTGGGGTAAGTTTCAGCGTTTTTTTTTTACTGTGTTCGATACAAACTGCTCTAATGATCATATCACCCACACTAGATGAATCATCTAATGTTGGCCACAGAATTATAAACGACCCCCCCCCCCCATCCGGTCAACATCAGATGATAAGTAGTAACTTCTAGAAGCTCGTCCATTTGAAATTTTTTATCTCGCGCCGATCGCTATCAAACTGTATTTGATCATCAATATAATGCATTTAGGGCTATAAATCACGTTCTGCAGAATGCTGCAGAAAACGATAAAAACATATTTATACTTTAGACCATATTTTAGTATGAATATGTGAATGAAAAAGTATAACGTTCCTACATCCTGAACGATAGATAATTGACGTTGAATGGGCCATAGTAATGTCAATTTAGCAATACAATTTAAAAAGTTATAGCCCTGCAAAGAAGGGGAACTTCTCCATAGACAAATAGAGCTGGCAGAGGATGGTATAAGGATGTACATAAGCCTGGCAAAGAAAGTGTTAACAAACCACAAACACAGGGCTACAATGACTATATTAGCTAACTAGTTGTTGTTGCTAGCTAGCTAGCTATTGGGAAAGTTGGTAGCACCAGTGCTATCAGTGGAAAGGTTAGTCTGAAGCCCTGCCCAAACACCAAATCTTACCTTCCCATTCAAAAGTAACATTTTGACCCAACTAATCTGCTCCAGACTTCAAATGTTTCGTTTTCATACAAATATCGCATGCATACAGTATTTTGTTCCCTAGAACCCACACAGGCGCAGCTGATTTTTGTTCCCTAGAACCTAGAACCCACACAGGCTCAGCGGATGTTTTTTCATAATTCCTCCCGGGAATTTAACTCAGCCAGGCCCAACAACCCCCCCCCCCCCGGCGGAAAATAATGCTATTTTGCTGTGTTGTATCACGTGGTGGCACTGTATAGAGGCTGTATACACTAGTATAAATGCGACCTTCAGCACCATGGACAGTCACAAAACACGGACCATACAAGTTTTATACACTACACCAAACTGTAGAATAATACTTTCCAAATAATGGATTGTCCAAACGTCGGGGTATAATACGAAAGTGTCCTTTATATAGAAGTTTACCGGTGCTCGTTACATAAAATGTCTCTACTTCACTGGCGCTCTCTGTGATCTAGTCTATTCATTACGTATCACTCACCCTCTGCGCTGCTGCTGTCAGTTCAACGTAATGACGCGCTCCTTATATCTCCGCGGTTTCAATCTCAGCATCCAAATCATCCGTCAGAGTTATATATACTGTTCTATTTCACGGTCAGGTTCCAACAAACTGTCTTCTTTAACTCCCAGTATGATCAAGTGAAATTCGGAATTTCCTTGTCAATTTCAATGTCCATCTGATTCCAAACTCGTGTAGTAACACCTTTGATTGCGCCCTGCTTTCGTCTCATTCTTTCAATTTCAGTCCGACGTTCGTCTTCACCCATTCTAGCGCTATCCAAAACGTTCATATCTCCCGGGTTTCGGGTTATGATTGAAATCAATAGGCTTGTTTGAGATTGGCGCTGCCTCGCGCGGGGTTGTGAATGACAAGTTAACTCATTCCTGCCTGCTTGCGTGCCTGCTCCCTGAACTTATAGAGAGCACATATCTGTGCAACTAGAAACACTTCTACTGACCTGGCCTGCTTCGGAGTTCAGTGGCCTGACTGTGGGCACACAAAAAAATTAAATATTTAAAATAAAAACATTTGCGAGTCTGCCAGGCAGGGGCGTAATTTGCGGGGGGGTCCCTGGAAAATGTCCCCCGCATGATTTCAGAATGCAGTATTTGTCCCCCCCATGTTTTCCAAAACACTGCAACTGCGCGGCCTGGTGGCCAGCACTGTGACTCGCTACTACACAGTGCCGGCACTGCAGATTTACCCTACTCTTGGAATGCATGGCCAGATCCTCAAAGTCATACATAGGGGCGCTGTCTCGATAATGCAGTGTTATTAAAGCAGCGTGTAGTGTAGCCGACGCATGAACCAGTTGGAACTGGAAATCCGTTGGTAAAGAAATAGCGGCCTGGAATAGTTTTTGTTTTGGGACAATTCGCAGTAAAGGAATATATCTGTCGGCGATGTTGTATGCGGGAACGAATTGCAGAGAGGGAGGACTGACTGAAGTGGAGAGTGTGTTTACTTGTGTCTCAGAAAATAAATGTCTCATCTGATTTCTTTAATAATAATAACCTGGTCACTGGACATTCATGTTGTCATGAAGGAGTTTATTTCCACCACTCCTGAACGCAAGACCACCTTCTGTGTTTTACCGTCTTCGGAATAGGTAATGTGTGTTATTATTTATCGCTCCTGCAGCGATTGTTGTTGCGACAGTGACACAGAGGGCGCAACAGCCAGGTGGGGTAAACTGGGCTGTGATGTGTGCATCAGAACGCTCAGAGCGCGGAGTTGGGCAGCTGTTTTGATTGAAAAGTTTGATTGAAAAGTTTATTAACAGATTGCAGAATGGGTACAGTACAGTACAGCTCAATACATACAATTGTTAAGGGGATGCAGACCAGAGAAAGACTTTCGTCTTGTTTACATCAGGGACCGTCCCCCATTTTCAATTCATCATAGTATCCTAGTGAACGAGAGTGTTGGTTATGACTGACAGACAGTGGAGCTGTTTGCAGATAGCGAGCATTTTGACGTGTTGCGTGGTGGCGATGTCTCGCAGACAATACAACTACAAGTATAATTATATAATATATATATTTTATATAAAAAATAATTAAAAAAAAAAAAAAAAAAAACGACCCCCCCCCCCCCTGCGACGTCACTGACCACGCCCCCTAATATGTCCCCCCCACCGCTGGGACCAAAGTTCCGCCACTGCTGCCAGGCCATGCCAGTCTGCCAGGCCACCGGGAAAACTCCCGGTGCTCCCGATGGCCAGTCCGCTAGTGGACTCCAGAAACTGGTGAAGAAGGCTAGCTCAGTAGTGGGTGGTGAGCTGGATAACCTAGAGGTGGCGGCTGAGAGGAGGATGAGGAAAAAGCTAGAAGCCATCCTGGAGAACCCCTCTCACCCCCTCTACGAGGAGCTAGCCAGAATGAAGAGCACGTTCAGCCTAAGACTCATCCCCCCCCGACACACCACAAACCGCCTGGGCCGGTCCTTTATACCGGCAGCCATCAGGCTCTACAACAAAGGGCTCGGGCGGCTGGATCGGCCGGTTCTGCTGCCAGAGCTATCACTGTCACAACTCGGGACTTGAGAACTAGAGACTCACATCACGTACAGACTATCTTGTTTCTTTGCACTAGATACTCATATCACTGGACTCTCACCACTGGACTATCTTGTGTTTGTACTTTTTATATTACTATATTGTATTTGTATTGTGAAGCTATGCATCCCCCACCCTGTATCCCCCCCCCTCCATGCTGCTTTGACACCGGGATTTCCCCAAGGGGATCAATAAAGGATTATCTATCTATCTATCTATCTATCTATCTATCTATCTATCTATCTATCTATCTATCTATCTATCTATCTATCTATCTATCTATCTATCTATCTATCTATCTATCTATCTATCTATCTATCTATCTATCTATCTATCTATCTATCTTCTATCTATCTATCTATCTATCTATCTATCTATCTATCTATCTATCTATCTATCTATCTATCTATCTATCTATCTATCTATCTATCTATCTATCTATCTATCTATCTATCTATCTATCTATCTATCTATCTATCTATCTATCTATCTATCTATCTATCTATCTATCTATCTATCTATCTATCTATCTATCTATCTATCTATCTATCTATCTATCTATCTATCTATCTATCTATCTAATATAGACAAGGAATATTAATTAGTGGAAGAGTGCATGATAGTAGAAGACAGCAAGAAGGTTAGTATTTACTAAAATAATTTTGGTTCCCTAGAACCATCAGCTCACATACTGAAAACGGCATAATAGTATGAAACATGGAGAAAATGGACGCAGCCCATCTGATGTGGTCTTGGTGATGAACCTCCTGGCGCTCCCTCTGCAGGGGTGTCCCCTCGGCCATGCATGCCCTATGCTAACCTTTCAGCCTCCTCGCGGCTAATATCACATGGCTCTGAAAAGATTCCCAGCCCTTGGCCCGCCGCTGGCCGCCCTCGCCCGCGTCGCGGATGGGGGAGCAGAGTGTTCAGACATGCGGCCTCCTCACGCCCTCCACCGGGATGGCAAACGGCCACTCAACTGGGGGCTCTGCGCATAACGGCTCCTGGCTTGCTCTGTGATTGTCTGGAAATGTGATTTTGATGCACTGAACAGTTTGTGTCTGTCATGACTGATTAGCTTCCATGTTGCGGTCGGCCAGAGGTGCCAAGCATGCAGATAACATTGAAACGCCCCGGCACTCCTGTCGGGAGGATTTTGGCGCAACCTCGTTTGTCCCTCAAACCCAACAGCGACGTCCCTGAAGGACACGCGTTGTAGCGAATCCATCACTTAACCGGAAGGGAGAACGTGCGCCGTCTCGTGTGACACGACGAAAGGAACTGACGAGACCCGTTTAGATTCACATACACGGCACTGTTAGACAGTGTATTCCCAGTGATTCCGGGTACCTATGAAGATAAGAAAACAACCTTTTGAAGTGAGTTATGTTAAGTAGGGATTAGTCATACAGTAAGACAGGGAAGAGAAGGGCCTGTTTTCCTCTGCAGGCATGACTACATTAACATTTCACAGGGAGGAGGGTGTGTGCGCTGATCTTCTACTGACCAACTCCCTACTCTGTGTAGCCTCCACAACAGGACGGAGGAGCCCTAGAACCTAGAACCCACACCGGCCCAGCTGCTTTTTGTTCCCTAGAACCCACGCCGGCCCAGCGGCTTTTTGTTCCCTAGAACACACACCAGCCCAGCAGCTTTTGTTTCCTAGAACCGACACAGGCTCAGTAGCTTTTGTTCCATAGAACCTAGAACCCACATGGCCCAGTGGCTTTTGTTCTCTAGAACCTATAGAACCCACACCGGCCCAGTGGCTTTTGTTCCCTAGAACCTACACCGGTCGATCAGCTTTTGTTCCCTAGAACCTAGAACCCACACAGGCCCAGCCGCTTTTTGTTCCCTAGAACCTAGGACCCACACCGACCCACAGCGGCTTTTGTTCCCTCTGCCTCGTAATCGATACCTTCCTCCACCGTTAAGCACTGGTGTTATTGATGACTCCACATTGGCTGCACTGGGACCGGTGCCAAGCCGTCTGAGACTTCTGTCCCGGGTCCACTTCTCCTTGTACGCTATTGGCTGAGATGCGAGGACCGCGACCCTCCCCCCCACACACACACACATGCACCCACACATGTTTTAGAGCAGTGGTTCTCAACCTTTTTACACCAAGTACCACCTGAGAACGTAGCTGGTTCTCCAAGTACCACCATATGACCGACGTTAAAATACAGTCTATTCAGCTATGCACAGTTCACGCAGGAGGCAAATGTATTCCTAATAGCATTATTTATTGTTAACTTTTGTCAGACACAGCCACAATGTACAAAGGGGTAGCACTAGAACTAGCAAACTCTTCCACACAACTCATACAATGCAAGGGGCATTGAGAACATAATAACTAACATTCTCACATAGCAAGTGAGAAAATTAAGAACTGTATTTCAGCAAATGTACTTACTTCTCCCTCTCTCTCACACATACACACACACACACACACACACACACACACACACACACACACACACACACACACACACACACACACACACACACACACACACACACACACACACACACACACACACACACACTTCTCGGGGGGATTATTACAGGCTAGGCATGTGTCAATGATTAGCAACAACACAGCTTTTGATGGATTTTGTTTTTTGTAATGTCAGATTTAACAACAACTCTTTTCAGAATATTTCAGAGTATAAAATTTTTTATCTGACATTACAAAAAATCTAAAAATAAAAATGGTTATGATCAGGGCTGAAGTTGAATAAAAGATGTATGACTGTTTAGACTGCAATACTCTCTGTCACAGTGATCTCTTGGTTGTTCCCCACTTAGGTTATCTAACTATCGCGCCGCCGCAACTAGAAACACTGGCCTGGCCTGCTTCTAAGTTCAGTGGCCTTTTCTTTATTTCTTTTTTTAATAAATCTTTTCAAGTACCACCAGCAGTACCACCAAGTACCACTAGTGGTACACGTACCACAGGTTGAGAACCACTGTTTTAGAGGCTTGGCGGAGGCGAAAACTGTCTTTTGTCCAGTTTCAGCCATCTGCTGTACAGACAATAGCCGATTGAGATGAAAACTCGCTTGGGATCTGATTAATCAGGAAACCAAAAGTGAATTAGATAACGATGTTTTTTCGTGCCTTCTAAGGTCACAGGACATTATGTCGTGTCAAACATTGTGTGTTATTGCCGTATGTTTAAACATAGAGACATGAGAAAGATACAGGGAAACATAGAAACAGAGCGACATGAGAAACAGCAGCGAGTAGAGAAATTCCCATTTAAAGCATGTAATTTATAGGCCGTCACTCGACCAGATTGAGCTGTTGTTTTGTATGTTTTGTTAGCCTGTCATCAGTTAGCCAACTTCAACATATTTGGCTTTCTCCACTGTCATCATTCTGTAAAGTGTAAGTGTTATGGTTTGTAACCGACCACAATCGCACAACACAAGACAGGTATGAGAGTAAGCCAAGAACTGGGCATTTATTGAATACAACAGAAAAGCGGCACTGTCCCTTTAAGGGAGAACACAAAATACTGGAAAACAAGAACTTGGGAAAAAGGGCAAAGTGCCTTTAAGAGGCGAGCTGGCTAAGGGGAAGGCTAAGGGAAAGGCTAAAGGACAGGGCCAGGGCAAGGGACAGGGCAGGAACAGGGGCACTGGAGAGGGGAACAGGAAACGAGGCCTGCGGGGGCGGGCTGGAGACAGGGACAGAGAAAACAGGGTTAAGGCCTTGGACAGGGCGAGGGACAGGGGCACTGGAGGGGAACCGGGAACAGAGGCCCGCGGGGGCGGGCTGGAGACAGGGACAGAGAAAACAGGGTTAAGGCCTTGGACAGGGCGAGGGACAGGGGCACTGGAGAGGGGAACCGGGAAGGGGCTAGCAGAGGGAAAGGGTAGCTGCCAGGGCACTGATAGCTACAGGGCCTATGCTAGCTGTACTGCTACATTAACATAGAGGCTGCGCTAGCTGCCGGAGCTAGGCTAGCAGACAGGGCTGGAAACAGGGGCACTGGAGAGGGGAACAGGGAAGGGGCTAGCAGAGGGAAAGGGTAGCTGCCAGGGCACTGATAGCTACAGGGCCTATGCTAGCTGTACTGCTACATTAACATAGAGGCTGCGCTAGCTGCCGGAGCTAGGCTGGCAGACAGGGCTGGACCAGCATGAGAGAACAAGCTAGCTGGAAGGACAGTCCTAGCTGTGGGGAACTGACCTTGCTAGCTGAAGGGGCAGTCCTAGCAGTGGGGAAAACTGACCTTGCTAGCTGAAGGGGCAGTCCTAGCAGTGGGAGAAAACTGACCTTTCTAGCTGAAGGGGCAGTCCTAGCAGTGGGAGCAAACTGACCTTGCTAGCTGAAGGGGCAGTCCTAGCAGTGGGGAAAACTGACCTTGCTAGCTGAAGGGGCAGTCCTAGCAGTGGGAGAAAACTGACCTTGCTAGCTGAAGGGGCAGTCCTAGCAGTGGGAGCAAACTGACCTTGCTAGATGAAGGGGCAGTCCTAGCAGTGGGGAAACTGACCTTGCTAGCTGAAGGAGCAGTCCTAGCAGTGGGAAAAACTGACCTTGCTAGCTGAAGGGGCAGTCCTAGCAGTGGGAGAAAACTGACCTTGCTAGCTGAAGGGGCAGTCCTAGCAGTGGGGAAAACTACACAAAAAGTGGAGGCCATGCAGAGGGACCGGGTTAGCTGCCTGGGCATGGCTAGCTACAGGGCCTATGCTAGCTGCAAGGGCTGCATTAACATAGAGGCTGTGCTAGCAGCCGGGGCTAAGCTAGCAGACTGGGGCCATGCTGGTAGTAGAGGCCTAGCAAGCTGCAGGGGAGCTAACGAGGCTGTCTCGCGAGAGGTGCAGAAATGGGATGTGACGTCAGAGGACACGATCCGGTCAGTGTTCCACAACACAGACTGGATTGTATTCCGCGACACAGATAACATTAATGCCTACACGGAGACAGTGCTGGACTATGTCTGTACTAGAGTGAAAGAAACAATCCCCACTACCAAAATGAAAGTTTACCCAAATCAAAAACCCTGGGTAGACAAATCCGTCCGTGAAGCTCTGAGAGAGCGCACCAAAGCATACAATGACGGCCTAGTGGCAGGCAACATGAATGACCACAAGGTGGCGCAACACAACGTAAGGAGGACAGTGTCAGAGGCCAAACGGCGCTACAGGGATAAAATTGAACTCCAGTTTGAACAAGCTGACTCTAGAGCTATGTGGCAGGGGCTCAAAACGATGACAGACTACAAAGGCGCCTCCCTCAAACTGAACAATGACATCTCCTTAGCAAACGACCTCAATACCTTCTATGCGAGGTTTGATGCTGGTAATAACAACACCAGCTCACAAGCCTCGGCAATGGGGGGGGGGGGGTCGGCTGCTGATGGAGGCGCAGTGTTCAGGGTAACAGAGCATGAGGTGAGGCGGACCTTTAAAAAAGTGAATATCAGGAAGGCAGCAGGTCCGGACGGCATCCCCGGCCGCGTCCTAAAAGTCTGTGCCGACCAACTGGCCCCAGTATTCACTGACATATTTAACCTGTCCTTAGAACAGGCTGTCATCCCCACCTGCCTGAAGAAGTCCACTATTATCCCTGTACCCAAAAAATCCAAGCCTGCTTGCCTCAACGACTACCGCCCTGTAGCTCTCACCTCCATAGCCATGAAGTGCTTTGAGAAGCTAGTAAAGGGCTACATCTGCTCCTCCCTCCCCATCAACATGGACCCCCTGCAATTTGCATACCGCCCCAACAGGTCCACGGAGGACGCCATATCCCATGTGCTGCACACAGCAGCATCACACCTGGACAAGAGGCAGGGGAACTATGTGAGAATGCTATTCATCGACTACAGCTCGGCATTCAATACCATAGTCCCCTCCATACTCATAGCCAAGCTCAGGGACCTGGGCTTGGGCTATGACCTCTGCCAGTGGGTCTTGGACTTCCTGACTGGCAGACCCCAGGTGGTGAGAGCAGGCAACTGCACCTCCTCATCCATCACCCTCAACATAGGGGCCCCCCAGGGCTGTGTTCTGAGTCCCCTCCTCTACTCCCTGTACACACACGACTGTGTGGCTCAGCGGAGTAGCAATACAATCGTCAAATTTGCTGACGACACAGTGGTGGTGGGCCTGATCTCTGCCAACGACGAGAGGGCCTACCTGGAAGAGGTCAAGGTCCTGGCGGGATGGTGCCAGGAAAACAGCCTCTCCCTGAACGTCAGCAAAACAAAAGAGATGATTGTGGACTTCAGGAGGTCGGGGGTCAAGGACTACAGCCCCCTCAGCATCGACGGGGCACCGGTTGAGAGAGTCAACAGCTTCAAGTACCTCGGAGCCCACATATCCGAGGACTTGAAATGGACCATACACATTAACAGTGTGGTGAAGAAGGCACGACAACGCCTCTACTTCCTCAGGCGCCTAAGGAAGTTCCAAGTCAGCCAGAAGATCCTTAAGAACTTCTACTCATGTACAATAGAGAGCATCTTGACCGGCAACATCACCTCCTGGTTTGGGAATAGCACTGCAAAAGACCAAAGCAGACTACAAAGAGTGACACGTTCAGCCGAACGCACAATTGGAGGGGGGCTCCCCACTCTCCAGAACATTTACAACAAGCGTTGCAAGGGGAAGGCTAAGAGAATTATTAAGGACTCGAGCCACCCGAACAACTGCCTCTTTGAACTGCTGCCGTCAGGCAAGCGACACAGGAGTCTCAAGGCGAGCACAGAAAGACTCAGAAGTAGCTTCTATCCCCAGGCCATCAGGCTGCTAAACGAACAATGAATGAACACTACACAACAACAACCACCAAACACACATAGCACACACATCCACACGCACACACTCACTTTAAACAAACACACTGTAGCACCCACTACACACACTTTATAGCACACACCCACTTTAAACAAACACACTGTAGCACCCACTCCCCACACTTTATATTTATGGATGAAGGATTGCACTACAACTCGTACACCTTACTGTAAATTGTACCTAAAATTGTACCTCATCCCACTTCTGCTTTGCACTAGATAGTACTGTACATTAGTACACTGCATAGTATTGTGTATTGTATATTATATGGTAACTCAGAACATTGTACATATGTCTATACCGAACAACTGTGACCTCATTCTTCTTCTAAATTCATGCTATATTATGTTATTATGTTATTTGATACTATCTTGTCTAGCACAGTCTCTGGAGCGTAACAGTAAGAAGCATTTTGTATGAAAGTATTCTGTACTTCTGTATGACAACTATTAAAGAACTTGAACTAACAAGGAAGCTACAGGGGAGTCAACAGGCAACAGGGGAGCTAACAGGGAAGCTAACAGGGGAGTCAACAGGGGAACTAACAAGGCTAACAGGGGAGCTAACAGGGGAGACTAACAGGCTAACAGGGGAGACTAACAGGCTAACAGGGGAGCTAACAGGGAAGCTAAACAGGGGAGTCAACAGGGGAACTAACAAGGGCTAACAGGGGAGCTAACAGGGGAGACTAACAGGCTAACAGGGGAGCTAAACAAAGAAGCCAACAGGGGAGACTAGGGCCAGAGCTGCTTACAGGGAAGGAGTAGGAGGGCGCAGGCTAGACGTCTGGAGTGGGGCGCGTCGGCTTGGAGAACGCGCCGGTTCGGAGAGCGCGCCGGCTCGGAGAGACGCATCCTCCCGTAGAGGATTAGAGAGCGATGCGCGTCTGGAGTGGAGCGCGTCTGCAGAAGGAGCGCGTCTGCTGTAGGAGCGCATCAGCGCGGAGTCTGGAGTCGTGCGCGTCTGCTTGGAGAACGCGCCGGTTCGGAGAGCGCATCTGGCGCGGGGTCTGGAGTGGTGCGCGTCTGCTTGGAGAACGCGCCGGTTCGGAGAGCGCATCTGGCGCGGGGTCTGGAGTGGTGCGCGTCTGCTTGGAGAACGCGCCGGTTCGGAGAGCGCATCTGGCGCGGGGTCTGGAGTGGTGCGCGTCTGCTTGGAGAACGCGCCGGTTCGGAGAGCGCATCTGGCGCGGGGTCTGGAGTGGTGCGCGTCTGCTTGGAGAACGCGCCGGTTCGGAGAGCGCATCTGGCGCGGGGTCTGGAGTGGTGCGCGTCTGCTTGGAGAACGCGCCGGTTCGGAGAGCGCATCTGGCGCGGGGTCTGGAGTGGTGCGCATCTGCTTGGAGAACGCGCCGGTTCGGAGAGCGCATCTGGCGCGGGGTCTGGAGTGGTGCGCGTCTGCTTGGAGAACGCGCCGGTTCGGAGAGCGCATCTGGCGCGGGGTCTGGAGTGGTGCGCGTCTGCTTGGAGAACGCGCCGGTTCGGAGAGCGCATCTGGCGTGGGGTCTGGAGTGGAACACTGGAATACCTCCCGTAGAGAATTAGAGAGCGCAGTACTGTGTCCCACTCCAGGCAAACGGCGACAGGTGGCGAAGGCTTGCACCTCGTCTCACGCCGGAGATGAAACAGCATACAGACAGATAGGGAAACTCCCGTAGGAGCTTACAGATAGAGAATCTCCCGTAGGAGTTTGCAGAACGACCCGACGAGGACTGGGGGGGAGATCGAGCTATTTAAAGCCCACTGGGGCGCTAATTAGAACACACATCAGGTGCGTGATGGTAATTGATACTTGAACTAGAAGTGTGTGTTCGGCACGGACCAATCAAACAGATAATGAAAGATAGTCCAAGGGTGTGGGCAGACGAGAGTAAACGAACGCGAGGGTGGGGGCTGGAGAGGTGAGGAGACAGGGAATTAAAGGTCCAGGGAAAAGGCGAACCTCACAGTACTCCCCCCTCCACGGGAGCCACCGGGCAACCCAAAAACACAGACAGAGGGGCAGGGGACATGACAAGGCAACAAACAAAAATTTGGGCCAAGCTAGCGGGGAAGCTAGAGCTAACAAGGACAAACTCAACATACACTGTCTGTGCTGGCTGGGGTCGTCGACTGGTCGGGTCGTACTGTTATGGTTTGTAACCAACCCCAATCGCACAACACAAGACAGGTATGAGAGTAAGCCAAGAACTGGGCATTTATTGAATACAACAGAAAAGCGGCACTGTCCCTTTAAGGGAGAACACAAAATACTGGAAAACAAGAACTTGGGAAAAAGGGCAAAGTGCCTTTAAGAGGCGAGCTGGCTAAGGGGAAGGCTAAGGGAAAGGCTAAAGGACAGGGCCAGGGCAAGGGACAGGGCAGGAACAGGGGCACTGGAGAGGGGAACAGGAAACGAGGCCCGCGGGGGCGGGCTGGAGACAGGGACAGAGAAAACAGGGTTAAGGCCTTGGACAGGGCGAGGGACAGGGGCACTGGAGGGGAACCGGGAACAGAGGCCCGCGGGGGCGGGCTGGAGACAGGGACAGAGAAAACAGGGTTAAGGCCTTGGACAGGGCGAGGGACAGGGGCACTGGAGAGGGGAACCGGGAAGGGGCTAGCAGAGGGAAAGGGTAGCTGCCAGGGCACTGATAGCTACAGGGCCTATGCTAGCTGTACTGCTACATTAACATAGAGGCTGCGCTAGCTGCCGGAGCTAGGCTAGCAGACAGGGCTGGAAACAGGGGCACTGGAGAGGGGAACAGGGAAGGGGCTAGCAGAGGGAAATGGTAGCTGCCAGGGCACTGATAGCTACAGGGCCTATGCTAGCTGTACTGCTACATTAACATAGAGGTTGCGCTAGCTGCCGGAGCTAGGCTGGCAGACAGGGCTGGACCAGCATGAGAGAACAAGCTAGCTGGAAGGACAGTCCTAGCTGTGGGGAACTGACCTTGCTAGCTGAAGGGGCAGTCCTAGCAGTGGGGAAAACTGACCTTGCTAGCTGAAGGGGCAGTCCTAGCAGTGGGAGAAAACTGACCTTGCTAGCTGAAGGGGCAGTCCTAGCAGTGGGAGCAAACTGACCTTGCTAGCTGAAGGGGCAGTCCTAGCAGTGGGGAAAACTGACCTTGCTAGCTGAAGGGGCAGTCCTAGCAGTGGGAGAAAACTGACCTTGCTAGATGAAGGGGCAGTCCTAGCAGTGGGAGCAAACTGACCTTGCTAGCTGAAGGGGCAGTCCTAGCAGTGGGGAAACTGACCTTGCTAGCTGAAGGAGCAGTCCTAGCAGTGGGAAAAACTGACCTTGCTAGCTGAAGGGGCAGTCCTAGCAGTGGGAGAAAACTGACCTTGCTAGCTGAAGGGGCAGTCCTAGCAGTGGGGAAAACTACACAAAAAGTGGAGGCCATGCAGAGGGACCGGGTTAGCTGCCTGGGCATGGCTAGCTACAGGGCCTATGCTAGCTGCAAGGGCTGCATTAACATAGAGGCTGTGCTAGCAGCCGGGGCTAAGCTAGCAGACTGGGGCCATGCTGGTAGTAGAGGCCTAGCAAGCTGCAGGGGAGCTAACGAGGCTAACAAGGAAGCTACAGGGGAGTCAACAGGCAACAGGGGAGCTAACAGGGAAGCTAACAGGGGAGTCAACAGGGGAACTAACAAGGCTAACAGGGGAGCTAACAGGGGAGACTAACAGGCTAACAGGGGAGACTAACAGGCTAACAGGGGAGCTAACAGGGAAGCTAAACAGGGGAGTCAACAGGGGAACTAACAAGGGCTAACAGGGGAGCTAACAGGGTAGACTAACAGGCTAACAGGGGAGCTAAACAAAGAAGCCAACAGGGGAGACTAGGGCCAGAGCTGCTTACAGGGAAAAAGTAGGAGGGCGCAGGCTAGACGTCTGGAGTGGGGCACGTCGGCTTGGAGAACGCGCCGGTTCGGAGAGCGCGCCGGCTCGGAGAGACGCATCCTCCCGTAGAGGATTAGAGAGCGATGCGCGTCTGGAGTGGAGCGCGTCTGCAGAAGGAGCGCGTCTGCTGTAGGAGCGCATCAGCGCGGAGTCTGGAGTCGTGCGCGTCTGCTTGGAGAACGCGCCGGTTCGGAGAGCGCATCTGGCGCGGGGTCTGGAGTGGTGCGCGTCTGCTTGGAGAACGCGCCGGTTCGGAGAGCGCATCTGGCGCGGGGTCTGGAGTGGTGCGCGTCTGCTTGGAGAACGCGCCGGTTCGGAGAGCGCATCTGGCGCGGGGTCTGGAGTGGTGCGCGTCTGCTTGGAGAACGCGCCGGTTCGGAGAGCGCATCTGGCGCGGGGTCTGGAGTGGTGCGCGTCTGCTTGGAGAACGCGCCGGTTCGGAGAGCGCATCTGGCGCGGGGTCTGGAGTGGTGCGCGTCTGCTTGGAGAACGCGCCGGTTCGGAGAGCGCATCTGGCGCGGGGTCTGGAGTGGTGCGCATCTGCTTGGAGAACGCGCCGGTTCGGAGAGCGCATCTGGCGCGGGGTCTGGAGTGGTGCGCGTCTGCTTGGAGAACGCGCCGGTTCGGAGAGCGCATCTGGCGCGGGGTCTGGAGTGGTGCGCGTCTGCTTGGAGAACGCGCCGGTTCGGAGAGCGCATCTGGCGTGGGGTCTGGAGTGGAACACTGGAATACCTCCCGTAGAGAATTAGAGAGCGCAGTACTGTGTCCCACTCCAGGCAAACGGCGACAGGTGGCGAAGGCTTGCACCTCGTCTCACGCCGGAGATGAAACAGCATACAGACAGATAGGGAAACTCCCGTAGGAGCTTACAGATAGAGAATCTCCCGTAGGAGTTTGCAGAACGACCCGACGAGGACTGGGGGGGAGATCGAGCTATTTAAAGCCCACTGGGGCGCTAATTAGAACACACATCAGGTGCGTGATGGTAATTGATACTTGAACTAGAAGTGTGTGTTCGGCACGGACCAATCAAACAGATAATGAAAGATAGTCCAAGGGTGTGGGCAGACGAGAGTAAACGAACGCGAGGGTGGGGGCTGGAGAGGTGAGGAGACAGGGAATTAAAGGTCCAGGGAAAAGGCGAACCTCACAGTACTCCCCCCTCCACGGGAGCCACCGGGCAACCCAAAAACACAGACAGAGGGGCAGGGGACATGACAAGGCAACAAACAAAAATTTGGGCCAAGCTAGCGGGGAAGCTAGAGCTAACAAGGACAAACTCAACATACACTGTCTGTGCTGGCTGGGGTCGTCGACTGGTCGGGTCGTACTGTTATGGTTTGTAACCGACCCCAATCGCACAACACAAGACAGGTATGAGAGTAAGCCAAGAACTGGGCATTTATTGAATACAACAGAAAAGCGGCACTGTCCCTTTAAGGGAGAACACAAAATACTGGAAAACAAGAACTTGGGAAAAAGGGCAAAGTGCCTTTAAGAGGCGAGCTGGCTAAGGGGAAGGCTAAGGGAAAGGCTAAAGGACAGGGCCAGGGCAAGGGACAGGGCAGGAACAGGGGCACTGGAGAGGGGAACAGGAAACGAGGCCCGCGGGGGCGGGCTGGAGACAGGGACAGAGAAAACAGGGTTAAGGCCTTGGACAGGGCGAGGGACAGGGGCACTGGAGGGGAACCGGGAACAGAGGCCCGCGGGGGCGGGCTGGAGACAGGGACAGAGAAAACAGGGTTAAGGCCTTGGACAGGGCGAGGGACAGGGGCACTGGAGAGGGGAACCGGGAAGGGGCTAGCAGAGGGAAAGGGTAGCTGCCAGGGCACTGATAGCTACAGGGCCTATGCTAGCTGTACTGCTACATTAACATAGAGGCTGCGCTAGCTGCCGGAGCTAGGCTAGCAGACAGGGCTGGAAACAGGGGCACTGGAGAGGGGAACAGGGAAGGGGCTAGCAGAGGGAAATGGTAGCTGCCAGGGCACTGATAGCTACAGGGCCTATGCTAGCTGTACTGCTACATTAACATAGAGGCTGCGCTAGCTGCCGGAGCTAGGCTGGCAGACAGGGCTGGACCAGCATGATTGAACAAGCTAGCTGGAAGGACAGTCCTAGCTGTGGGGAACTGACCTTGCTAGCTGAAGGGGCAGTCCTAGCAGTGGGGAAAACTGACCTTGCTAGCTGAAGGGGCAGTCCTAGCAGTGGGAGAAAACTGACCTTGCTAGCTGAAGGGGCAGTCCTAGCAGTGGGAGCAAACTGACCTTTCTAGCTGAAGGGGCAGTCCTAGCAGTGGGGAAAACTGACCTTGCTAGCTGAAGGGGCAGTCCTAGCAGTGGGAGAAAACTGACCTTGCTAGCTGAAGGGGCAGTCCTAGCAGTGGGAGCAAACTGACCTTGCTAGCTGAAGGGGCAGTCCTAGCAGTGGGGAAACTGACCTTGCTAGCTGAAGGAGCAGTCCTAGCAGTGGGAAAAACTGACCTTGCTAGCTGAAGGGGCAGTCCTAGCAGTGGGAGAAAACTGACCTTGCTAGCTGAAGGGGCAGTCCTAGCAGTGGGGAAAACTACACAAAAAGTGGAGGCCATGCAGAGGGACCGGGTTAGCTGCCTGGGCATGGCTAGCTACAGGGCCTATGCTAGCTGCAAGGGCTGCATTAACATAGAGGCTGTGCTAGCAGCCGGGGCTAAGCTAGCAGACTGGGGCCATGCTGGTAGTAGAGGCCTAGCAAGCTGCAGGGGAGCTAACGAGGCTAACAAGGAAGCTACAGGGGAGTCAACAGGCAACAGGGGAGCTAACAGGGAAGCTAACAGGGGAGTCAACAGGGGAACTAACAAGGCTAACAGGGGAGCTAACAGGGGAGACTAACAGGCTAACAGGGGAGACTAACAGGCTAACAGGGGAGCTAACAGGGAAGCTAAACAGGGGAGTCAACAGGGGAACTAACAAGGGCTAACAGGGGAGCTAACAGGGTAGACTAACAGGCTAACAGGGGAGCTAAACAAAGAAGCCAACAGGGGAGACTAGGGCCAGAGCTGCTTACAGGGAAGGAGTAGGAGGGCGCAGGCTAGACGTCTGGAGTGGGGCGCGTCGGCTTGGAGAACGCGCCGGTTCGGAGAGCGCGCCGGCTCGGAGAGCGCGCAGGCTCGGAGAGACGCATCCTCCCGTAGAGGATTAGAGAGCGATGCGCGTCTGGAGTGGAGCGCGTCTGCAGAAGGAGCGCGTCTGCTGTAGGAGCGCATCAGCGCGGAGTCTGGAGTGGTGCGCGTCTGCTTGGAGAACGCGCCGGTTCGGAGAGCGCATCTGGCGCGGGGTCTGGAGTGGTGCGCGTCTGCTTGGAGAACGCGCCGGTTCGGAGAGCGCATCTGGCGCGGGGTCTGGAGTGGTGCGCGTCTGCTTGGAGAACGCGCCGGTTCGGAGAGCGCATCTGGCGCGGGGTCTGGAGTGGTGCGCGTCTGCTTGGAGAACGCGCCGGTTCGGAGAGCGCATCTGGCGCGGGGTCTGGAGTGGTGCGCGTCTGCTTGGAGAACGCGCCGGTTCGGAGAGCGCATCTGGCGCGGGGTCTGGAGTGGTGCGCGTCTGCTTGGAGAATGCGCCGGTTCGGAGAGCGCATCTGGCGCGGGGTCTGGAGTGGTGCGCGTCTGCTTGGAGAACGCGCCGGTTCGGAGAGCGCATCTGGCGCGGGGTCTGAAGTGGTGCGCGTCTGCTTGGAGAACGCGCCGGTTCGGAGAGCGCATCTGGCGCGGGGTCTGGAGTGGTGCGCGTCTGCTTGGAGAACGCGCCGGTTCGGAGAGCACATCTGGCGCGGGGTCTGGAGTGGAACACTGGAATACCTCCCGTAGAGAATTAGAGAGCGCAGTACTGTGTCCCACTCCAGGCAAACGGCGACAGGTGGCGAAGGCTTGCACAGATGAAACAGCATACAGACAGATAGGGAAACTCCCGTAGGAGCTTACAGATAGAGAATCTCCCGTAGGAGTTTGCAGAACGACCCGACGAGGACTGGGGGGGAGATCGAGCTATTTAAAGCCCACTGGGGCGCTAATTAGAACACACATCAGGTGCGTGATGGTAATTGATACTTGAACTAGAAGTGTGTGTTCGGCACGGACCAATCAAACAGATAATGAAAGATAGTCCAAGGGTGTGGGCAGACGAGAATAAACGAACGCGAGGGTGGGGGCTGGAGAGGTGAGGAGACAGGGAATTAAAGGTCCAGGGAAAAGGCGAACCTCACAGTAAGAATGAATAGTCTGGTAGCAACACTAGCCAGTTAGCTGTACCCTGCTAGTACCAGATGGCCTGTGTACATCTATAGCCACACAAGACCTGCTCTGAGTCTAATGCTCCAGCTGTTGTGATGTGTGTGTGTGTGTGTGTGTGTGTGTGTGTGTGTGTGTGTGTGTGTGTGTGTGTGTGTGTGTGTGTGTGTGTGTGTGTGTGTGCATGTGTGTGTGTGTGCATGTGTGTGTGCGTGCACGTGTGTGTATGTGCATGTGTCTCAGGGTATCTGACATCTATATAGTTTATGTCCTATGCTTGCTTGTATTATTGTGGCCGTAACACACCATAAAACTCACTTTAAGTGTGTGTGTGTGTGTGTGTGTGTGTGTGTGTGTGTGTGTGTGTGTGTGTGTGTGTGTGTGTGTGTGTGTGTGTGTGTGTGTGTGTGTGTGTGTGTGTGTGTGTGTGTGTGTGTGTGTGTGTGTGTGTGTGTGTGTGTGTGTGTGTGTGCGTGCGTGCGTGCTGTTGCGTGCCCAGGGCCCCTCCCCAGGCCAGGACCTCAGAGCTGGAGGTGATCTCCCAGCAGGTAGAGGAGGAGGCCCAGTGCGTGGCTGCTATCCAGCTGGCCAGCCTGGCCTACAGAGACCTGCCCCTGGCTGCCTTGGACATCTCCCTGGCCGGGTCCCAACTCATCTCCAACCTGGACGAGGAGGACAACCGAGAGGGGTAAGTCCCCCACACCTCACCTCACCACGGCACCCTGTCTTGTCGCTTAAAGGTCCAATAAGTGATCGAGGTGCAAACAAATGGATAGCCCCGCCTTCAAATATAAGGAATAGAACTGGAGACATGTGGGTTGATCCTCTGGTCGATTGACTGAGTTCATGATACAAGGACGATTTACAATTTAGTCATTTAGCCGATGCTTTTATCCAAAACAACATACAGATTGTGAAGAACATGTCAGCAGGAGGGGTACGTCTCTGGCAGCTAAGGGTAAGTGGCATTGTTCTTCAAATTGTGTCGAATATGAGTGTTACACTCTGAGTGCATAGTTTATAGACATATTAGCAAGATAGGTAGTGGTATAAGAATAGTAGCATAGTATTAGGGTACATAATAGTAAAAAGGTTAGAGGGACTGACACTAGGCAATGGGTAAATATGAGTTTGTAAATTGTATTCGCTGTGTTTTGTGTCTGTAAAAGGTTTGTTTATGTAAAACAGTTCCAATTCGCCATATGGATAGATTTTCATCTACAGATCAATAGATATACCTATTATATTTCTATACCTATACCCCTATATTTCTTTTGACGTGGTAAAAAAAATAAAATCCCAGATTGGGCCTCAAACATTCCCCTCGTTCTCACCTGATACCGAAAACAATAAACACTCGCAAGTCTTCAACCTGAGCACAGCCACTTCTGCAGGAATCTGGCCTGGAATTCCAGGAACGTGTCGGTCATGGTTCAGTATCCAGGTGGGGTAGAGAGAAACCGAATGCTGCCAATTTCATCATGTGATGTAGCATATAAAAAAACAACAACACACTTTCTTTTTAAAGCAGTTGAAACGAATTAATGGAATGACGATCGACTGCCCGATCTAGTCTATAACTAATCTGCATAATAGAAAGTAAATCAAAGTTTAATTAGATGATGATAGATGATTTTGTGCCATACTCTCGCAATTCTATCTAACAATATACGTTATTAATGGGAGATATTGTGTCTGAAACATTTCCCCCTCCCTGCTTGTTGTATGCATGTTTCATGTCCATAATTGAGACAGAATTGCAATTACTACGATCTATATTCTCCACTGGCAGAGAGGAACTGTGCCTAGCTTTCTCTCTCTCTCTATTACGAGTCATCGCACATGATAGTTTCAAGTTTCTTTAATAGTTGTCATACAGAAGTACAGAATACTTTCATACAAAATGCTTCTTACTGTTACGCTCCAGAGACTGTGCTAGACAAGATAGTATCAAATAACATAGTATAGCATGTAATTTAGAAGTAGAAAATGAGGTCACAGTGTTCAGTATAGACATATGTACAATGTTCGATGCAGAATAGACGTAACTGAGTTACCATATAATATACACTACTATGCAGTGTACTAATGTACAGTCCTATATAGTGCAAAGCAGAAATGGGATGAGGTACAATTTAGGTACAATTTACAGTAAGGTATACGAGTTGTAGTGCAATCCTTCATCAATAAATATAAAGTGTGGGGAGTGGGTGCTACAGTGTGTTTGTTTAATGTGGGTGTGTGCTATAAAGTGTGTGGAGTGGGTGCTACAGTGTGTTTGTTTAAAGTGAGTGTGTGCGTGTGGATGTGTGTGCTATGTGCGTTTGATGGTTGTTGTTGTGTAGTGTTCATTGTTCGTTTAGCAGCCTGATGGCCTGGGGATAGAAGCTTCTTCTGAGTCTTTCTGTGCTCGCCTTGAGACTCCGGTATCGCTTGCCTGACCGCAGCAGTTCAAAGAGGCAGTTGTTCGGGTGACTGGAGTCTTTAATGATTCTCTTAGCCTTGCCCCTGCAACGCTTGTTGTAAATGTTCTGTAGGGTGGGGAGCCCCCCTCCAATTGTGCGTTCGGCTGAACGTGTCACTCTTTGTAGTCTGCTTCGGTCTTGTGCAGTGCTATTCCCAAACCAGGAGGTGATGTTGCCAGTCAGGATGCTCTCTATTGTACATGAGTAGAAGTTCTTAAGGATCTTCTGACTGACTTGGAACTTCCTTAGGCGCCTGAGGAAGTAGAGGCGTTGTCGTGCCTTCTTCACAACACTGTCAATGTGTGTGGTCCATGTCAAGTCCTCGGATATGTAGGCTCCGAGGTACTTAAAGCTGTTGACTCTCTCAACCGGTGCCCCGTCGATGCTGAGGGGGCTGTAGTCCTTGACCCCCGACCTCCTGAAGTCCACAATCATCTCCTTTGTTTTGCTGATGTTCAGGGAGAGGCTGTTTTCCTGGCACCATCCCGCCAGGACCTTGACCTCTTCCAGGTAGGCCCTCTCGTCGTTGGCAGAGATCAGGCCCACCACCACTGTGTCGTCAGCAAATTTGATGATTGTATTGCTACTCCGCTGAGCCACACAGTCGTGTGTGTACAGGGAGTAGAGGAGGGGACTCAGAACACAGCCCTGGGGGGCCCCTATGTTGAGGGTGATGGATGAGGAGGTGCAGTTGCCTGCTCTCACCACCTGGGGTCTGCCCGTCAGGAAGTCCAAGACCCACTGGCAGAGGTCATAGTTCAAGCCCAGGTCCCTGAGCTTGGCTATGAGTATGGAGGGGACTATGGTATTGAATGCCGAGCTGTAGTCGATGAATAGCATTCTCACATAGTTCCCCTGCCTCTTGTCCAGGTGTGATGCTGCTGTGTGCAGCACATGGGCTATGGCGTCCTCCGTGGACCTGTTGGGGCGGTATGCAAATTGCAGGGGGTCCATGTTGATGGGGAGGGAGGAGCAGATGTAGCCCTTTACTAGCTTCTCAAAGCACTTCATGGCTATGGAGGTGAGAGCTACAGGGTGGTAGTCGTTGAGGCAAGCAGGCTTGGATTTTTTGGGTACAGGGATAATAGTGGACTTCTTCAGGCAGGTGGGGATGACAGCCTGTTCTAAGGACAGGTTAAATATGTCAGTGAATACCGGGGCCAGTTGGTCGGCACAGACTTTTAGGACGCGGCCGGGGATGCCGTCCGGACCTGCTGCCTTCCTGATATTCACTTTTTTAAAGGTCCGCCTCACCTCATGCTCTGTTACCCTGAACACTGAGTTTCCATCAGCAGCAGACCCCCCCCCCCCCCCCCATTGCCGTGGCTTGTGGGCTGGTGTTGTTATTACCAGCATCAAACCTCGCATAGAAGGTATTGAGGTCATTTGCTAAGGAGATGTCACTGTTCAGTTTGAGGGAGGCGCTTTTGTAGTCTGTCATCGTTTTGAGCCCCTGCCACATAGCTCTAGAGTCAGCCTGTTCAAACTGGAGTTAAATTTTATCCTTGTAGCGCCGTTTGGCCTCTGTCACTGTCCTCCTTACGTTGTATCGCGCCACCTTGTGGTCATTCATGTTGCCTGCCACTAGGCCGTCGTTGTATGCTTTGGTGCGCGCTCTCAGAGCTTCACGGACGGATTTGTCTACCCAGGGTTTTTGATTTGGGTAAACTCTCATTGTGGTAGTGGGGATTGTTTCTTCCACCAAAGTACGAACATAGTCCAGCACTGTCTCTGTGTAGACATGAATGTTATCTGTGTCGCGGAACACGCTCCAGTCTGTGCAGTCAAACGCAGCCTGGAGCGTCTCCTCTGACGTCAAATCCCATTTCTGCACCTCTCGCGAGACTACAGGAGTGCTTTTGATTCTCTGTTTGTACTTTGGTGAAAGGAAAATGGACGCGTGATCTGACTTACCAAAGCCACTAGCAGAATGAGCCTTGTAGTCACCCTTGAATTGCGTGTAACAGTGATCTAGGATGTTACCGCCTCTGGTGTTACAAGTCACATGCTGATAGAAGTCAGGTAAGACCTTTCTCAGATTGGCGCTATTGAAATCACCCACCACTATGATGGCGGCGTTAACGTTCGCTGCCTGGAGTTTGTTTACCTCGTCGTGGAGCCTGGAGAGCGCGGCACTATTGCTGGCTTGCGGTGGAATATACACTCCGACCAGGACGATCGCCGTTAACTCCCTCGGGAGGAAGAAAGGACGACACTTGATGGTTATATATTCCAGGTCTGGGCAGCAGTGGTTCGATAATTCCTTCACGTTAGCTGGATCGCTCCAATTGTTGTTAAACATGAAGGCAATACCTCCTCCACGCTGTTTGCCGGACAATGCTGATCTGTCCTTGCGATGGATGAAGAAGTGATCGGCCGGTTGTATGGCGTGGTCTGGGACGTCCGGCGTCAACCACGTCTCGGTGAAGCAGAGAACGTTACAGTCTCTAACGTCTCTTTGGTATTGAATCCTTGCTCGGATGTCGTCCATTTTATTGTCAATTGATTGTACATTGGCTAGCAATATACTGGGTAGTGGCATTCGGTGTCGTCTGGATCTCAGCCTGTTACGGATCCCAGCTCTCTTCCCTCGCCGCCTGGATCCTTTGTTCCTGGGGTCAGGATCTGGTCCCATTGTTCTGAGAATTTCCACAGGCCATTGCTGCGGTTCGGAAAGCTGATCCAGTGAGTAATCCAATCGGTAGGTTTCCCGTAATCCGATGTCTATAAGTGACTGACGGTCATACACATTAAATGCACCTACTGTTGGTACAGACAAAACTCTTAAAACTATAAATATTAACAAAAGTAAGCACAATCTCGACGGAGCGAACAGACAGGCGACCGGGCATAGCGGCGCCATCTTCACTAACCTGACATATTCAATCACCTCTTGTTTTATAACAGAGCTCCAAGTCAAAGGATATTCAGCGATTGTGTTTATAGGGAGGTGTAGTCTGACGTCACTGGTTGTTCCACCCGTATAGGGATTTATCATTGGGAAAATGGATTATCGGCTATTGTAACAATTCTGCCGCATGAACATTGGCAAGCTTTCCATTTTTGCACAAAATGAGTTCCCTTCTACCACTAACATGATTGTTTAAGCATTTTTGGTTGAAACAAAGGTAGTTATAAGGTTTTTAATTTGTCGTAAAAAAATAACTACATTTACCATTGTTCAGTACTGGTCTGTTAGGCTGTCGCCTTATCCCCGTCACGGGTCATAGTACCAAGCTAGCTAGCTAACGTTAACGTTACCCCCGCTAAATGCTATTACGTAGCATTATGTCTACTGTCGTGAACCATTTTAAATCGGGGCATGTAGAGGAGTTTCGGGAACGAGTAAAATGTGCAGGTCCTCTTCTCAGACCTGTGGGGCAAACACTGCACACGCATCATGCCGGTTAGCAAGCTAGCTAGCTTGTTGATACGATAGTAGCCCCTTTCGTGACTGTGATGCAACCTTATAACTACTACTACTGTCATGTCCATAAGTTCCCTGGCAGAATACTTTGTTTGTGAGGACAAACGTATACAAAGAGGAGAGAACCATTTTAAATCGGGGCATGTTAGAGTTTTGGGAATGCTGGCTAGCAAGCTAGCTAGCTACTAACGTCACGTAAAAAAAAAAAATTAACGTTATAAACTATACACAATATGTACAACGAAACAATGATTTACATTAGTATTTACAGTGATTTAATATGCAGCAAAATAATGTTATACGATTTCAAATATAAATACAAATATGGTAACGTGATTGTTGCTTTTAAAAATGGTGGTTGGCTTTAGAGATGAATGGTTATGACCACCAGAGAGATACTAGCCACAGATTCAGGGTCAGTTATTTTCCCATTGTACGAATTGTTAAGCTTATGGAATGTAAGGGAAATCTGATCCTAGGTCTGTGACTAAAGCCAGGCGTCTACGCAGCGCCAAATAGCAGTGTAGTTTCCCAGCGAACGAAAACATAAACGTTGTTATTTTGCTACCTTTACGATTAATTGCGAATATTTTCATGTTGAGCTATAGATTGTGGATGAATACGCACAGAAAGGTACACCATGCCAACGTTAATGCTTTATTTCTCTAAAACGAGCCAATTTAGAAATGGTCAATGGGGAAATACATGGAGTGGAAAAGAGGGTGGAACAGGAAAAAACTAAGACGACATAACCACTACACCTCCCTATTAGTGTCACCCCCGTTACACGTACGATGCATCAGCTGATGTGTTCATTGCAGCCCTGTGACACGCCGACCCCCCCCCCCCCCCCCCCCCCCTCCAGAAAAAAACAACACCAACAACCCTACGCTCGTGATGTCGACTTTTGGCAGAGAACACAGGAGCATATTGCTTCTGAAATCATGTTAAACACAGATTCGGCTCAAACAAGGGACTAAACACGTTTCGCAATTATGCCACATCAATGTGGCACGCCCTACCCAAAGCTGTAAAGGAATGTGAATCACTACCCACTTTCAAAACCACTCTCAAAGAACACCTACGGGAGACTGCAATTCGAAACTGGCCCCTGTAAATGTCCTAACCCAACCCCCTCCAATGTACAGTAAATTACCTAGTATGGTTTTGTCAATATTCCAATGTACAGTTTTGCTTGTACAGTGTTCCCCCCCCCCCCCAACCCCTCCTATCCAACCCCCCCCCCCCCCCCCCCCACCCAGCCCCACCCAACCTCCTCCAATATACAGTTTTTACGTCAAATGTATATACTCTCGGGGCGGCTACGTGGTGCAGTGGGCAATTCGCTCACCACGAATACTGGAGACGCTGGGTTCGCCTGTTCGAGCCCAGCACTCCACATTGCTTTCAGTTTAGCTGGTCGTCCGGACTAATACACATTGGCAGTATTAGGGGGTGGGAAACTGATGGGTGGGGATCGGGCGTTGTGGACAGCGACTCCTACAGGTCGGTTGGTGCGCCTGCGCAGTAGAATCAGGAAGCGATGGGGGCGGCGCCCCTCCAAAGCGCAGACCCCTGACACTGAAAGATCACGCAGCGCAGGTGAAAAGATGCGACTGCTGTTACCTCGAGTATCGGAGGGGACTCGTGCTATGTATGACTTAGTCCACATTGCAGCCGGCTTGTGGGAGGCAATAAACAGCGTTCGAGACAGGGGAGGGTTGAATTGGATGATACGAAATTGGGATGGGAGAAAAAATAGAAAATGGGAGAAAAAGCGGATAAAAAAAAAAAATTATATACTCTCTTTTCTGGACTCTTTTTGTATCACAAACAGTACTGTATTTGCAAATCTGGTATGTCATAAATGTATAGATGTAGCAGTACTGTCTATCTGTATATGTCATGTATGTCATATGTCCTGATGAATTGAAAATGGGGGACCCTGATGTAAACAAGACGAAAGTCTTTCTCTGGTCTGCATCCCCTTAACAATTGTGTGTATTGAGCTGTACTGTATTGTACCCATTCTGCAATCTGTTAATAAAGTTTTCAATCAATCAATCAATCAAATGTCAGAGCCTTGTAGCGGTGTTGTTTCTGAAAGAGAGAGAGCGAGAGAGAGAGAGAGAGAGAAAGAGAGAGAGAGAGAGAGAGAGAGAGAGAGAGAGAGAGAGAGAGAGAGAGAGAGAGAGAGAGAGTACGTGTGTGTGTGTGTGTGTGTGTGTGTGTGTGTGTGTGTGTGCGTGTGTGTAGGTGTGTGTGTGTGTGTGTGTGTGTGTGTGTGTGTGTGTGTGTGGGTGTGTGTGTTCTGTGTGTGTTCTGTGTGTGTGTGTGTGTGTGTGTTTTCTCATGGGCCGTATCGGCACGCCGCAGGCCCGGTGTGCTCAGGACACGACACACCCGTCCCAGAGTGCCAGAGTGCCCCCCCCCCCCCCTGTAGCTGGTGTGGTGCGGCCCTCCACTCGGGAAGCGTGACTCAGGGCCTGTTGGCTGGACGCCGGGGGCCGTGTGGTGAAAGTAGACAAACAGCAGAAGCTTAATCAGAGCATCCGGAGCCCCGGTGTGGCAGCTGACCACACCCAGCTGGGCCTGGTCTAGTCCGGGACGACCCCAGCACTCTGAGGGACGGACGGCAGGGACAGATGGGTCCCAAACACACACACATACACACATGTACTCTCTCTCTCTCCCACACACACACACACACACACACACACACACACACACACACACACACACACACACACACACACACACACGCGCGCGCGCGCGCGCGCACACGCGCACACACACACACACACACACACAGGGGCGGACCTAGCACATTTGGCGCCCTAGGCGAGATTCAGCTCTTGGTGTGGCAGGTCTTGGAAGTTGTACAAAATTGCATACCTTTCACCTTGGCACGTTTCTCGTCTTCTTTTCTTCTCTTTTTAAACTGGATGGCCGGATGACTTTTGCCTCTTCATAGTTCTCTAACGTTAGTATTTATTTCCTCAACGCTCAATTCTATAAACACTTGACCGATACCCATCAATGCACAGCGCTCTAGCATGTTCTGACTGTGAACACCTAAAGCTGAGGCTCAAACCGACCGACCGTTTTAGATTTTTGGCTCATTTTCCCTTATGTTAGAATTTTTTGTATGTAAGATAATGGTTGCAGATATAGAGGGGGGCGCCAAAACTGCACAAAAAAAATAAAAATAAAAAATTTAACTTTTTTTTTTTTTCTTTTTTTTTTTGGCGCCCCCCTCTGGGTGGCGCTCTAGGCGACCGCCTATATCGCCTGTAGGAAGGTCCGCCCCTGCACACACACACACACACACACACACACACACACACACACACACACACACACACACACACACACACACACACACACACACACACACACACACACACACAGAGATTTAGATTCAGATTCCTTTTATTGTCACGTCATTCAGTACAAAAATTGTGAAATTAACTTTGTTGTGGTTCCTCAACCATAGCAGCATCCAATAATACAAATAAAATAAAATTTGCATAGAATAAGAATAGAATAAGATAAAATATGACTAAAATAAAGATGACTATATACAGTTCTAAAAAGTGTGCAATGCAGATAACAGGATAGATATTATATACATTTAAATAACAAAAGGCTATGTACAGTTCCAACTTGGAAAAAAGTATGTTGTGTGATGTGCAATGAGCAATGTGAGGGGGGGGGGGTGAGTGGGCTCTGTTGACGAGTCTGATGGCTTGGGGGGAAAAACTGTTCTTCAGCCAGTTGAACGAGTGGAACCGAGTCCTTTGGTGGAAAAAGAGCTGTTCTTTTACATGGACTGTAATGATCTGAGTCCTACTGTTGACCTTATTCTAAATAAGATAAGTTTCAAGTTTTGTGTCATGTACTCAAAAAACAATGCAGCATAGTTTTTCTTTTAGCAATGAAAATCTTGGACTCGGAGCCAACTCTACTTTACATAATAAATTAGAAGCATAATAAAATAGAATAGAATAAAAAGTATATAATAAAAAAAATAGAGAGGGCATTAACTATCGAAACTGTGAAATGCAATAAACAGGTATGCAGTTTAATGAAGGTGTAAATGCAATTGACGTATTGCAGCTAGGGTGACCAAACAGTCCCGCAGTTTCTTGTCCTCTTATCCATCCATCCATTCAAAAGAAAAATAAACTAATGAGAGGCCAGTCTTTTGAACAGCACTCTGAAAGGAACAGAGCCAAAAGAGCCGGCTCCTTTTCAAAGAGCCGTAATTCCCATCACTAATAAAAAAAAACAGCTACATCATGTTCAGTAGCCTTTTATTTATTTATTTTTTTGAGAGAGACATTCCGAGATGCGTCTGTCATTGGTTTCACTGCGCCCCGCATTACATACATGTCCGCTCGCTGGGAAAACGCACAAGGACAAACTGCAGCTATGCAGATACGTCAGAGGAGGCTCTGTGCCTCCCATCCTTTGTGACTCATGTGTGGAGCATTGAAGGAATGGGCACAGGGTAGGCCGGAGCTGGCCGGTGTCATTCATTACCTTAATGAAACTAGTCAGAGGGCCTTAATGACTGGGGGAACGCAACCGACTGACTGCTTACGACGATTTGTTCCGACGGCTCGACTCCTTGAACTGTTCACCTCTTTTTTGGTACGAATGTATGAGGAGGCTCTCTGAAGATATTGTATTGTGTAGGGTGATCTGAATAGCTGAAGGCGTGATATTATGATATTATACATACTTAAAGGAGAAACACCACCGGAATTAAGATAAGATATTCCTTTATTGATCCCCTTGGGGAAATTCAGGCATCATAGCAGCATGGGGGGGGGGGGTGTACAGGTACATGGTAATAGTAGAAGACATAATACAGGCAATAAAAATACATTACAGTAGAAAAGTAAAAATAGACATTATAATTAACTCTGAGTAATTAAGAATGAAGAATTCCAATATCTTATTTCCATGGCTCAGGAAAGTTAGAGGTAGAGCAGTCGTCTCGTAATTCAGAGGTTCCCGATTTGATTCCTGCTCTTCTTGGGCAGCATGTCGAAGTGTCCTTGAGCAAGATACTTAACCCCTAATTGCTCCCGATGAGCAGGTCAGCACCTTGCATGGTTGCCTCCGCCATCGGTGTGTGAATGTGTGAGTGAATGGGTAAAAATGTGAGCTACAAATTGTAAAGCGATTTGGATAAAAATGCTATATAAATGCACCATTTACCATTGTCTGTGGAGTAGCTCAGATTCAGATAATTGTATTGTCACAGCTATTTATTTTATTTTTTTAAATGTACATTGTACAATGTTCAGAAAAACATGATGATTGTTTTTCCCGGCTCCTCAACCATATTAGTTTGGTAGACAACGATACAGTGATATACAGTACAAGGTAAAGCTTCAGCACTCTGTTTTGGGATTTGGGAGAGAGTTGTTTGTTTTCACTAATTTGGACTGTCTTAGACCATAGGAATAACTGTATGAATTCTTAAATTGGGTGTAGTTCCCCTTTAGGAAGTCGGAATCCCATCTGATTGTCTTTATAAGTAAGATTAACACGTTCATTTGACTTCTTCGAGGCATCTCACACGGCAGCCATTTTGCACTTATGTCATGCTTTAAGGTTGGGATTTAAAAGAGCCTGAGCGGCGTGTATACCAAAGCAAGCCGCATTTCTCGGAGACGCTCTCTGATTGGCACTGACTGACGTTCTCTGATTGGCCACTGACGCGTTTGCCCAATCCGTGACGAGCTGTGTCTTTGCCCATTTCCGCGTCGAACAGCCTGCAAACTACCTGGCGTTCTATCGCCATGCTCTAAGACAAACTCTAACCTTAACCAACTTCGAAAGAGTGCCTAAGCTTAACCGTCAAAAGAACTTGCCGTCACCAGTGGCGAATCCTTATGGAAGCCAACGGAAGCCATGCCTCCCTAATATTAAAATATGAATTAATATCAAATATGAAATATGAAAAAAAAAATATATATATATAATTTTTTTTCATATAGTTTACATTCTTTTTCATCTGTGCATCTGTGTTATAATTTTTTTTTTTTTTTTTTTTTTAATGTCTCCCTCTTCTCCTTCTCACTCCCTCTAACACACTGTCAGCCTCACTATGCTCACTGCAGCAGGAGAGGAGGCAGATGGTAGGTCTCTTTCTCCAGGCTTCCAGCATTATAGAGTCCAAATCCGATCCTAGCCAATCAGATTCTAGCTGACTGCCACACCCTAAAAGTTTAAAACGGGGCTGTGAGAAGAATCATGAGTGTGGAATCCCCTCTGCACACCTCCCCTCTGCACTCTGAACATTGTATTAACCCGTAACTGTTCCCACGGGCCGAATATTGCCCCGATCCTCGCGAGATTAAATCCACGGGGACCTCTCGGCGTGCCGAAGCTTTTCCTAAATCACTTCCATCATCGAAAACGAGGGGAAAAGGTCGGCTCGCGACCCTGAAAATGTCGCGTGATTTTAAAAACGCTGTATTAAGTGAGCCTATTATGGGATCCACGCAAGCTTTCTATCGTGGAAACATCTGGGCGTCCCGCAACTTTTACTGATTCACATGTAGCCCCTAAAATGCTTAGAAAAGGAAAACAGAAAGCGTGGAATAAACTCGCCGAAACGGAAAAGTGTCCCACGGGCGCGCCGTGATTCCGATCCGCGTGAAAATATTCACGGCCATAGAGGAGACCGTGGGACACCTTTTTGCAACCGAATATGTGTCTCGAATTTGCTCCCACGCGGCGCGCAAAATCGCGCAAGGAAAAATTGGACCAAAAATTAACCAATGCTCCAGCAGTATTAATGACCCTGATGTAAACAAGACAAACGTCTTTCTCTGGTCTGCACTGTACCCATTCTGCAATCTGTTAAATAAATAAAAAGAACGTTTGACTGGCCGCCGAGCCATACTGTAGTGTACATGGTGACTGCTTGACTAAAAAAAAAAAAAAAAAAAAAATTATTAATAAAAATATTTAATAATTTTTTTTTTAATAATTTTTTTTGGCTTCCCCTGTTATTTTACCCACGCGACGCCACTGGCCGTCACGCTCTAAGACAAACTCTAACCTTAACCTACTTCGAAGAGTGCCTAAGTTTAACCAGTGTAGAAACAGGCGTCGGCCAATCAGAGAGCGTCTCCGAGAAATGCGGCTTGTTTTTGTATTCACGCGCCTGAGCGTGACATCAGAGCAAAATGGCCACCGTGTGACTATGGTCCATGTGACTATGGTCCATGTGACTAATTGATTGATTGATTGCAAACTTTATTAACAGATTGCAGAATGGGTACAATACAGTATGGCTCAATACAAACAATTGTTGAGAGGATGTAGACCAGAGAAATACTTTCGTCTTGTTTACATCAGGGTCCCCCATTTTCAATCATCAAGACATTTATGACATGATATACAGTACTGTTTCATCAAGACATATACACAATATACAGTACTGTTAACACTTTCAGTGCCGGGCCGTGTTTTCCTATTTACCCCGTCCACGGCCAATGTTAACGTTAATATTGCCTAATCTATGTTTTAAATGATGGCTATGTGTCTAATCTGCCCGTCGCTTATCAAAGACTCATTTTCCAGTCAACATTGGCAAGGCAGATTGTATTTTTATCGCTTCATTTCCGTTTGATAGCATTTTGAAAATCACCTGTTTTACGGGGAAAAACAACCCATGCCTATGATAATCGCCTTTTACTGGAATATTCCAGAACGTTGTCATTTGTCGGCCTATTTATGAATCGTTTTCAAATAAACGCTAGATGATCGATAGTATATGTGTATATGCTTTTACAGTCAAAACAGCCACATAAACGCTTATATCTCTGTGAAAACGAGTCTGATTATCCTAACACTGATAACATAGATTCCTTACCTGAGGTCAGATGGTATCCAAATGGTTTATTCCAATTTCCGATCGCCATTCAAAAAAAATCGATAAATGTATTGATCCATCGTGTGTATAGTATAACCCATATTCGCCGTGGCTCAGAGGCTCCAGAATGAACTCTGGTAGACCCCGGCTGCATCAGTGAGAAGTAAAATGTGGAGTCAGAAATCCGTTCTCCCATTCACTTTCATTGAGTCCATTCCAAAAGGGTGATTTACCATCTGGGAGACGATAGGGGGCGCTTTTTTCACATCTGATCGCCGGCGGTAGGCTCGCGTGATGCAATATGATTTCAGATCGCTAATAAAAAAAAAATTAAATACCAGAGAATAGCCGTGACGTGGCATTCAACGGTCGGGTCGTAAACCCGAGAAAAGCCGCGAGTGGCGCTCAAAGTGTTAAGAGAAAGAGATTATGGGTTATGTCGTGGACCAAATGGACATCGGATGTACCAGATGGCGATCAAACAATTGGAATATTATTTCTCCAGATCACAGGTAAGGACTATCTGACATAAACTTTTGCTTGATTTTAGCTTTTATACCGATCGGGCTGATAAGCGTTTTTAAACTTTTTAGTGTTCAATACGAATGCCGTTACTGGCAATCAAATAATCAGAAACGTCCCCCCCCCCCCTTTCATGCATTCATGATGAAACATAATACCTATTATATAGATTTTATTTGGGAATAGTAGCGTGTCCAGGCAAGAAACGGCAACGCTTATAGTACGTATCACGTATAAGGCTATAACTCAGCATTTCGGGAATTACCCAAGACCACTCTAAAACTATACTTATATTCACCACGGTATAACACGGGAACGTATGGATGAAAAAATTTATTCTTTATCACATATTGAATGATAGATCTTTTTTTTATCCACTTTTTCTCCCCATTTTCTATTTTTCTCCCATCCCATTTCATATTATCCAATTCTTCCCTCCCCTGTCTTGAACGTTGCTAGACTATGCCTCCCACTGGTCGGTTGTAGTGAGGACAGAAGCCTTGCATCACATGTCCCCTCCGGTACACGAGGAGGCAGCCTGTCGCATCTTTTCACCGCAGCAGCTCGAACTCTCAGTGGCGAGGAGTAACGCGTGGGAGGCTCACACTGCCCCCGCTACTTCCTGCTTCCGCCGCACCGGCATCACCAAACCAACCTGTAGGAGTCGCTGTCCACAACGTCCAATCTCCACCCACCGGCTTTCCCACCCTCTAACACTTGCCAATTGTGTTAGTATGAACGACCGGCCAGCCGGTAGCAACGCCGAGAGCTGGGCTCGAACCCAGCGTATCCTGCGTTAGTGGCGAGCGCCTTGCCCACTGTGCCAATCAGCTGCCCCTTGAATGATAGATAGTTGATGTCAAATGGGCCATAGTATTGTATCCATAGCTATAATATAGAATATAGTTATAGCTCTACAAACAAGGTGACAAACTCCTATCTTTTAAAGCGTGGCATTGCTACAACGAGACCCGTCTAATGCCTGGCACTGAATGTGTTAAGGGGTAGACAAGCAGATTTGGGCCAGTTGATTTTGAAGCCTGATAGTTCACCAAATTCGTAAATTATCCTAAGTAAGTTTGTGGCTGATTTGGAGGGGTCTTGCATAAAGATCAGTAAATCGTCCGCATAAAGAGCAATTTTGTGAGCGGTATCTTTGATTGTTATAGGGACAATTTCTTTAGTTTGTCTTATAAATTGAGCTAATGGTTCCAGGGATAGCGTGAAAAGCCCGGGACTCAAAGGACAGCCCTGTCTAGAAGACCTTGAGACTGAGAAGATAGGGAAGCAGATCTTGCCAGTCATTATCATTGCTGATGGAGTAGCGTAGAGCAGGGGTTCCCAAAGTTTTCAGGCCGCGACCCCCGAAATAATGTGTCAGAGAGCCACGACCCCCACTATTATAGGGGTGGTATAAAAAATAAAGAAAAGGGGGGGGGGGGATGTATGTATGGTTGAAACATGCAAATGTGTGTGTGTGTGTGTGTGTGTGTGTGTGTGTGTGTGTGTGTGTGTGTGTGTGTGTGTGTGTGTGTGTGTGTGTGTGTGTGTGTGTGTGTGTGTGTGTGTGTGTGTGTGTGTGTGTGTGTGTGTGTGTGTGTGTGTGTGTGTGTGTGTGTGTGTGTGTGAGATATATATAGAGAGAGAGAGGGGGGTGAGAGAGATGAGGAAGGGGCAAGAGAGAAAGAGAGCTGGGAGAGTGTGTGTGTGAGAGAGAGAGAGAGAGAGAGAGAGAGAGAGAGAGAGAGAGAGAGAGAGAGAGAGAGAGAGAGAGAGAGAGGGGAGGTGTGTGTGATTACTCAGCCCTTGTGTGGGTGAATGTAACAAGTGAATGTTTTCTTTCCCCTATTATTTCATGCACATGTAGCAGCCTGAATATTCTACTAAGTATTCAGAAGTGCTAACTAACTGTTACTTTCCCTGTGTGTGTATAACGTGTGATAAACAGTGTTCCTTTGGATAGCTCGCCCAGTCTAATAACGAGGTGAGGTGCTACTCTTCTCCGGCTTCAGTATGGATCACTAACAATAACATTGAAGCACCTTTTCCCTTTCTGGAGTGGTCCTAGAGTGGGATCAGTGGCGGTTGCCAGCAGGGGGCGAAGTGGCAGTGGTGGCAGGTGGAGCAGAGGAGAGAGGAAAGCAACGAGGAAGAGGGAGTTACCTGGGGGCGAGAGGACCAGGAAGCTCTCTTCGGCAGTGGACTTGACCGTGAACAGTCGCAGTCACAGCGGGCGTGTGCTCTGGAAGAGCCCCGTTGCAGAAGTTATGAGGAGAGCCCCGTTGGAGCAAGCAACGGGTGATAAGAAGTACTTGCTAGTTGACGGGTTATCCTAGAAGTACCAGCGATAGTGTGTGAGTAAGCGATACAGAACGAAGGACTAACGTCTAGAGTTAACGGGACTAACGTCTATAGTTAACGGGTTATAGTAGTAAGTGTGCGGTGTATTAGCATGCTGCTAACGGCTCCGTCTGACTCCAGTAGACTACCGGGCGCGCGGTGCTGAAGACCGGTGGTATAGTCAGCCACGTTGCGTTAGTAGTACAACCGATATAGCAGGAGGGTGCATCCAGACCCGAAGTTTAGCTGTGTTTAGGGTAGCAACAGTATTAGCAGTTCGCGCGACAGCAGCAAGCAACAGCCAGCAGTGGACGTTCCCCAAATGTTACAGAGGACGCCTCTTCCCACCAGCAGAGGTCGCCATCACAGCACGCTCCTCCAGCTAACCACTGCCCATGCTGTTCGCCCAGCCCGCTGGCTGTGCTCGCGGGATCGCCGACGCCATCTTGTCACCTGGACGAGAGGTGATAAGAGTGGGTCCGCCATCTTGGCTAAGTACGAACGGTACCTCGTGTATCCACATCAACGTCCATTCAAGTGAACGCTAACAACCAGTGTCTAAGGGGTACCCCAAACTATTTAAGCCGGCTTTATTGTAGGTTTTATTTTGGTAACGTGGGCCCACATTTACTTGGTTTTCTTTTGGTATTTTATTATTCTTGTTATTTGAATTCCCAATGTTTCTCTACTTTATGCCTGGGTCTCCCCTAGTACAAGCGGGGTGTTATTAATGTATTGAGCATGCGGTGCCTATGGTGGGAATAGTTTCCCCTACATTATCAGTGAGAGCACCCGGTGCCATGTATGAATAAATCTGAAGTATTATCTGTAACTGATAACCTGCCCAGGCTTCAATATAAAGTAGACCTTATTGGGAGCACTGTGTGTGTCTGTTTCTTCCATTTGCTAATCTAACCCCTGGGTAATTTATTGTGACTGCATAATTATTTAACCCTTACACCCCATTCACAGAATAGCATTTGAAGGGTCTATACAGGTGGTCAAGGAAGGGTACTGCTTAAAGGGAAGCCCAATAATACTATTGAACTGACAGTCACTGGGTGTGGGAGGGCTGTCGGAGGTACTGGGGGAAGTGAGAGTGTGTGGGGAGCTACTGCTGACCGCCTTGGAAAGTACCAGTCCCCAGGTTAGTAAATCCTGGGCCCCATCCACTCCTCCTGCGACGTTCCGGGCCAAAGACAGGGGTACATATAGGTCCAATTCTATAGTATCCTACTACCCAGTGTCTGTGTACTACTACTCCCACAAGCAGGGATAATCCACCCTTCTACACACACTTTATTCATTGTTTTAAATTATTATTTTCTTTTAAGTTATTTTGTGCATCACTCTGTTTTGAATTTGATGCAAATTTGCAATGCATGAGGGTCATCCTTTTGTGTTAAATGGCTGCATAAAGCAAGCATTTGTTGACTGGCATGTTGATAAGAGTATTAAAACTTGGAACTTGAAAAAGATCCGTTTAAGGTATAATTTTTTTTGATTAATTTGCGATTAATCGCGAGTTAACTATGGACAATCATGCGATTAATCGGGTTAAATATTTTTAGCGATTGACAGCACTAATATATATATATATTATACATTTTTAATTTTTTTTTAATCAATACATTCTGGAAATCATCACGCACTTTGGGAACCACTAGCGTAGAGTACTTTAATCATATGAATAAACTCCTTTCCCAGTCCCATTGCCGCCCATAGGTATGACCACTCCAGTCTATCGAAGGCCTTCATGGCATCCAAAGATAGGACTGTGGCTGGTGTTTTATTATCCTTACTAGTGTCGATTATATGCAACAATCTTCTAAGGTTATCCGCAGCTAAGCATCCCCGAATAAAGCCGGTTTGGTCACAGTGTACTAGCTCCTTCATATATTTTTGTAGACGACGGGCCAGGACTTTGGCAAATATTTTGAGTCGGCGCTGAGAAGACTTAGGGGCCTGTAGCTACCACAATCGTTTGGGTCCTTGTCCTTCTTAAGGAGTAGAGAAATAAGAGCCATATTTACATCCCTCGAGAATTCCCCTTGTTCAATGGAGTGTTTGATCATCTCATGTAATAGTGGGCCTAATGGGTCCCAAAACGCTAGGTATAGTTCGGGTGGAATTCCATCCCATCCGGGTGCTTTGCCCTTCTGCATCTCAGCAATTGCGTCTCTGAGTTCTAACAGAGTGATCGGCCTCCCCAACTCCCCAGCCCCCTCCTCGGATATCCTTGCTAGCTCAAGTCCGCTGGTAAACGCCTCGAATTTAGATTGATCAATAGTGACTTCTGAACTATATAAATGGGAATAAAATGAACTAAAGGTGTCATTAATCTTCTTTGAGTCTGTTGTTAACTCCCCCTGTTGGGTTCTGATTGAAGGGATATCGGAAAACTGATCATTAGCACGGATTCTCATTGCGAGCAAATGACTAGGTCTAGCACCATGGAAGTAGTAATTCTGTCTCGTTCTGTGCATAAAAAATTTGGAATGCTGTCTAAGAATAGAGTTTATCAACTTTTTAACAATTTTCTGCTGTGTATTTGTCTGTTCATTGTAGTTAGATTGGAGCAAAGTGTATAAAGTTTCTAGTTTTTCAAGCTTAGATAACCGTGCTTTACGTAAGTTGTATGCGAAAAGGGTGGTGTGGCTTCTGATAAATCCCTTCACTGAGTTCCATAATATTCTAGGATCCTTTACTGTGTTAACATTCATTCCCAAAAGTAGAGTAGCGACGAGTTAAATTGCCACTTGGGGGCTCTTGTGGTCAGTTTGCCAAACAAAGCTGTGAAAGAGATATCTTTATGATCGGAGAGAGCCATGGGTAATAAAGAGACGTCAAAGGTGTAGAAGAGATTGGGAGAAGAGAACAAGTAGTCAATCCTGGAGAAGGTCTTATGTCTGGTAGAGAAACAGGAAAAGTCCTTTAAGGTAGCGTTAACTAGGCGCCATAGGTCAGTTAGGCCAGTATCGCAGGCCCAGGCCCGAAGGGCAGCGGAGGATTGCTTTTGATCTTGTGTCTCAGAGATTCCGGATCTGTCAATCGTTGAGTCCCAACACGTATTAAAATCGCCCCCACAATAAAGGCGTAGTCATGGAGTTCCAACATTATCCTAGTGATTGTCTTATAAAAATCTGCGTCAAATATGTTCGGAGCATATGTAAGGGATAATGTATAGCTACGAGGTCATTGTCGCAAAATAATTGACCGACGCAGCGTTCTGGAACACCGAGGCGCAGCCGAGGTGTTCTAAATGCAGTGAAGGTCAATTATTTTGCGACAATGACCGAGTATAGCTATACATTATCCCGCTTATTACATGGCTAACTTACTAACAAAAAAATTTAACAGCGTGGTCTCATTTCTGGTAATTTATTTGGACATTTCCATTTATGGTGAAATTGGACCAGTTGATGGGGGCGTTCGTTGGGACATTCATGTTCAGGCCCGTCTCTGTGCGTTCTGGTCCGGCTGGTCCAGGTCTTTCCGCACCTACAACACAAATAATATAACATAAGTTTTCTATGCAACCTATAGGAAAGGTAGGCATATCCTTGTACTGGGTTACTATAGCCTACTTACCAGCGTTTCTGTTCCCGGGGGACACCGCGGCTGGAGGGGCGCGTCCACTTTTATTTGGCGTACCTAAAACACATAATAGACATCAGTTTGCTATGCGTTAAGCCTGGCATTTGTGATGGCTGTTAAATAGTAAGTAGGATGTTATAGGCTAGCACTCACCAGACAGGATATTGCTCCATTTCTCCCTGTCTGTGGTGGAGGGGGTCCAGTATGACTTAATTGCCTCATGGGTCGGCAGGTGTGTCAGTGGGCTTGATTGCTCCGGCTGCGGTCATTATTGCGCGTTGCCCATAGCAGCGGTGAATTATCGAGAAATAATTGACCGCTGCTATGGACAACCGAGCGCTATTGACCAATCACAATCAAGCATTTTGGCGAATGTTAAAACGCCATGTAATAAATTGAAATAATGCGATTTTCCTGTTAGAGTATTCAACCTTTGCCATCGTTATCCTTCCCTCTGTATCAGCCCAAACATCCAACACCTTAATATCTAGATTACGTCTTGTCACAATGGCAACACCTCACGTCTTGTTGTTCGCGGAGGAGGAGGATATTATATGACAAAATCGGTTCACTAATCTCGCCTTCATGAGGTGGGTTTCATTTAATAGAGCTATCTAATCTAATCTATTCTTTTTCTTTTCAGCAGACCCAGCATGGTGTATTTAAACCATCTGTGTTCCAAATTAGTGTGTTCAAATTAGCCATAGTCATATTCGCATGTGTGTATGTCAACATACCAAACCCGCCAAGCAAGGATCGAGAAATGTAGGTCCCGAGAGGTCCTGTGATATATACCCATGATACTGGATGAAGAACAAATACACAGGCACCAATAGAGGTACCGACATGCAACAGTAAAACATGTAACCCATCCTCCCCTCCCTTACTCTAGATCTATATTCTACCCTGTTAACCTTATGGGTCAACCTTCTATAGTCGTTTGAAATCGTACTCAGCCCTAACCTAGTTCCTATCCCCTTAACCCCAATGACTAACCCGTTAGAGGTAGTCAAACTCACATTACTTTCTATTGGGATCATAGATTCATGTAAACGCCCCTCCCCCCACAACCTAATGAGGTGAACACCCCCACTAGTCTTACAATAAGAAAAACAATAAAGTGAAATGAATGTTTCCACAGCATATATGAAGTAGACAAGACAGGCAGTGTCTTGACCCTTAGGTATATAAAATATATATATATATTGTGATGAGCCTGGTGGTGTTCAGACTCGTCACGGTTCAAAAACAAACAAATTCAACTGTCCACACAAGTGCAATATCAATCAATACGAATATTTATTGATTATCGCCCATCCTTCACATAGTGATATCTGCCACAATATATAGAGCACAGACAATAGCAGTGGCCAAAATGGCCCTCGCCCCTGCATCACCCATAGGTCGTGCATCCCAATCGACTGAGTATCAAGAGTGGTGAATTGTACAATTTGTATATATATAAAAATAAAGCATTATTTATCGCTGTCGTTAATCCTAGTCAATAGATTGATAGGCTGCTAACTTAAATCAAATTGACCGGGGCAAAACCATCATAAGGATCATGTTATATATTTTTTTTTATCCACTTTTTCTCCTTATTTTCTATTTTTCTCCCATCCCAATTTCGCTGTTTCCAATTCTCCCCTCCCCTGTCTTGAACGTTGCTCGCATATGCCCCCCACAGGTTGGTCGTAGGGAGGATAGAAGCCTTGCATCACATGTCCCCTCCGGTACACGAGGAGGCAGCCTGTCACATCTTTTCACCTCATTGGCGAGGTGTAACGTGTGGGAGGCTCACACTACCCCCGCTATTTCCTGTGCGCCTGGAGGAGCTCAGCGAGTATATTTTATACAGTAGATTGCAGTATATTCTATAGATCACAGTATATTCTATAGATCGCAGTATATTCTATAGATCACAGTGTATTCTATAGATCACAGTATATTCTATAGATCACCGTAGGAATAGCTCCCATGGTAACAACTCATCATCAAACGTATATATAGTTATTCCGTTTATAGGGTTTAGAGCGGTTTCTGTCATGGCTCCGGTTGTGGCGCTATAGTTCACGGTTCCAGATAACGAGAAAGGATCGTGTTTAAGACCAAAGCTGCATGTACGGCTAAATAGTGTCAGACACCGGGATGAGGACACAAGTCTCATTACCAGTGAATTGATCCCGGGTCTTTGATGAGGCCTGGGCTTCGCCCGTCTCAGCGCGGCTGTGGGAGAGGAGAATAGGAGACACCAGAGACTTGTATTTAGTCTTGCATGGCAGCTCCACACAGCTCTTCATCAGCAGACGTGGGCGATTCTGTGTAGGAGGTGGATGTTCTTGCCGACCACAGGGGGCACAGACCGTACTAGCAGATCTGTCCGGTGGCTGGATGGAGCTGGATGGGGTTATTAATAGACTTCTCGACAACAAGCAGGGAGAGAGGCCAGAATAGGGTGGTGTGAGGATTTCAGATCCATCTTCGGTCACTCTCTGTCCCCTCCTCCTACTGTCCTCTGTAAAGTACTTGTTGTGATTTTGACATTTGGACTTTATTCTCTTTTAATCCAGTATATGCTATAGATCACAGTATATTCTATAGATCACAGTATATTCTATTGATCGCAGTATATTCTATAGATCACAGTATATTCTATAGATCACAGTATATTCTATAGATTGCAGTGTATTCTGTATTTAATTTTTTTATTATTTTTTTAAACAAACATATAAACAAACATGACAACACACGATAAGATATACAAGCATTATTAACAGTGCACATCTAATGAAATCACCATTTAGTTAAATGTCTTATACAGGATATACCCCTAATACCTGCTATCTAATACCCTACACACATATGCTCCAGCTCGTACCCCCCCCCCGCCCCCTCCCGGACCCCCCATTGGATAATCCATCCATTATCCCTCGCTCCTAACCAGACACTACCATTATATGCTAGCTTTTATTCTCTCCACCACTTCTAACCACATTGTCATTTTGGATTCATTGAGACACAAAATTCTTGCTGTAGATATTTCTTGATAAATCACATCGAGATATGTAATAATCCAGACCTTTCGGCAAATTTTTTCCGGTTGGAACCATCGTGATGCTATCAGCTTTTTAGCCACTGTGATACCCGATAAAACCAATCTCTTTAGCTGTGGATGTACTGCACACTCAAAAACATCATTCAGCAGTAATACAGAGGGGTGTACAGGTATATTCAGAGTTAAGAGATTTGATAATTGCTGGGTCACCTCTTTCCAGAATATCTTAACTGGAGGGCAGTCCCAGTACATGTGCATAAATGTTCCCTCGTCCCCATTTGTGCATAAGGAGCATTTGGAGTCTTGTTTAAGACCCATTCTGTTCAGTCTTATAGGAGGCAAGTATGTCCTGTGAATATAGTTAAGATTGATTTGTTGATGGTCCGGGTTCCTTGATGTAAATCGAACATTTGCACAGGCTTCTTGCCAATCAAAATCTTTTTCCAGGTCTGGTATATCCCTCCTCCAGACTGAGTCTAGGTGGAGGGTTTCATACGAGGACGTTAGTAATTGATGATAAAAATCTGAAACAAAACCTCTCGATGTCTCTCTTTCATAGAAGAATTTGTGGTATCTGTGGTGTTCAATTGGTATCTTTAATGGAACACCGTGAGCCTTCAAACATAACAATAACTGTGCGTAAAAGTAATATGTGGACTCGGTGAGATTACATTTTTTGCGTATTTCTTCATAACTACAAAAACCCTGTTTGTTGAAAACATCACCTAATGAGTGTATGCCTTGCTTTTCCCATATAGGGAATCTTATAGGTCGTTTTCCAATCAAGAGTGCATTGTTATTGAATAAGGGAGTATGATTATGCCATTTATGTGGGTTAGAATATTTTTTTTGTGTTTCACGCCATATCCGGATCGCATGAGTAATTATGGGGCCAAATTTCCGTTCGCATTGCTTAATTGATCATTTAGTGTATGCTATGTCCTTCAGTCTATGTGGAGCTACTATATTTTCTTCTAAATTTCTCCAGGATACTAATGCTTGGGGATCAAACCATGTTGTCAATGGTCTTAAAGTGTACGCCTTAAAATAGTGGAAAAAATCTGGAAATGCCATACCACCATCTGCTTTGTTTCTCTGTGCGGTGGATCTTTTTATACGTGGTGGTTTGTTATTCCAAATAAATTTGTATGTGGAGGAGTGTAATTTTTTTCAGTAACCCTCTGGAGGGGGTAACGGTAGCATTGAGCTAAAGAAGTTGATTCTAGGTAGTACGTCCATCTTAACTATTGATATCCGTGCCTGTACTGAGTTTTTAAGTTTTGACCACCTGTCAAGGTCTTCTTTGATTTAGTTTTGGATTTTTATGTAATTGTGCTTCACCGTTTGTCTTATGGTGGGGAATATTTCCACTCCCAAACATCTAAAGTGTTTTACCATAGGTATCTCTTCTGGGAGGGTTATATTTATTTTTGCAGGGGCGTTAAGTGGAAGGAAAGCCGACTTCGGCCAATTTATCTTAAATCCCGATAAATCTCCAAAGTCCTCAATCAACTTGAGCAGATGAGGCAATGTGGTGTTGGGGTTTTGCATGAACAGTATTACGTCGTCCGCATATAAACAAATTTTATGTTGTGTGCCCTTGATTACGATTGGTTCTATGGATTGGGATTGTCTTATATATTGTGTTAAAGGCTCTAATGATAGATCGAATAGTCCGGGACTAAGGCCCTGTTTAGACGGAAACACTAGCAGGTGAATCCGCAAAAATATTTTTTCGGATGTGCCTTTCGTTTATACGGAAACAGCGTTTTTACGGGGTGAAACCGTAAAAAAGTGAGACCACCTTCCAGGGTGGAATTCCTAGAAACGCTAAACCTTTGCGCTCTCATCTAAACTGTCAAACCGCATAAAACGATGACAAAAGGGTTGTCAAGGCTCTCGTCGCCCGTACTGCTTACATCACAGGCATGCGCCAGTAGCCTAGAAGCGTAAATAAAGCATGTCTGATTCTATCCATGGCGATCACCTGAAGGCTACATTGGCAGTACTTTTAAATACACAAGAATCTGTCCCGCGGCGTGACTGGACCCACTGTCTGTGAGTGACTCTGCTTTGGTCCAATCACATTCCCCACCCACAGTCTGCGAATCAGAGGCAGAGTAGGGCGGGTCTTCACAGCACGTCATGTGACATATGCGCCAATCGTGTGACAGCGGGGCTCCATTGTCTCGAGTTGTTACAGCCTCGTCTGCACGGAGAATTCCATCCCAAAACGCTCGTCTAAACGCAAAATTAAAAGTGAAACCGTAAGATGACTTTTGCGGTTTCTGTTCAGACTCTCTCCGTCTAAACGTACTGTAGCCTGAGAGGGCAACCCTGTCTAGATGAGCGTGATACCGGAAAGATTCCGGAGGTGATTATACCTGTTGTAATCATGGCCGATGGGTATTTGTATAATACTTTAATCATATCAATGAAACCTTTACCTAACCCCATCCTTTCTAATACTGCCCATAGATACGACCATTCCAACCTGTCAAAAGCTTTCATTGCATCCAGGGACAGCATCGCCTTAGGCGTGGTGTCATCCTTGTCAGCATCTAGTGCGTGCAGTAATCGTCTTATGTTATCAGTGATCAAGCGGCCTCTTATGAAGCCAGTTTGGTCCGGATGAACTAAAGACGTCATATGCTTTTGTAATCTGATGGCTAATACCTTAGAGTACAGTTTGATATCGGTTCCGAGGAGGCTTAAGGGTCTATAACTACCGCACTCGGTGGGGTCTTTGTCTTTTTTAAGGAGGACTGTTATGAGTGCAATATTGTCGTTCTTATGGAAGTTCCCCTCCTTGACTGAGTATAAAATCATATTTAGTAATAAGGGTCCAATTATGTCCCAACAAGAGAGGTACATTTCTGGTGTGATACCGTCTCTTCCAGGAGCCTTACCACTTTGCATTTCAGATTGCAGTGTATTCTATAGATCATAGTATATTCTATAGATCACAGTATATTCTATAGATCACAGTATATTCTATATACAGTAGATTGCAGTATATTCTATAGATCACAGTATATTATTTTTATTTTTATTTTTTTATTTATCTTTTTCCCCCTCCTTTTTCCTCCGATTTTCTCCCATCCCAATGTTAGTCGTTATGCCAATTCCCAATCCCCTTCCTGGTCGCTGCGCACTTACCCCCCACAGTCGGTCTGGGAGAGTGGAGGCTATCACGTGCTTCCTCAGACACACGTCTAGCCAATCAACCGCTTCTTTTCACCTGGCAGCGCGGACTCTCACTGAGAGCGTGTAACGTGTGGAAGGATCACACTACCGCCCTTAGATCCTATCCGCGCTTAGCAGGCGCCCCGACCGAACTGTAGGAGTCGCTGTTTACAATGACCCGGACCCACCCCGCCAGCTTCTCCCACCCTCTAATACTGCCAATTGTACTAGTGTGAACGGCCAGCCAAGCTGGTGACAACCCCGGAGCTGTGAGCTGGATTCGAACTGGCGAATCCAGCGTCTCCGGGGTTGGTGACGAACGCAATCTCCGCTACGCCACCTGACCGCCCTTAGATCACAGTATATTCTATAGATCGCAGTATATTCTATAGATCACAGTATATTCTATAGTAGATTGCAGTATATTCTATAGATCACAGTATATTCTATAGATCACAGTATATTCTATAGATCACAGTATATTCTATAGTTTATATAGATCACAGTATATTCTATAGATTGCAGTATATTCTATAGATACACAGACATCTGCCCAGCGGATGCATTGGATGCTAAACGTACATGTGGTTGTGTTGCTCAGCATCCACTCTAAGTGTAGAGCTAATCAAATTAGACCGATCTTATACGAGATGCAGCAATACGGCGTTGTGTTGAGATTGACATCTCCCTCAATTCTGACCTATTGGGGATAGCGTGACCTCCAGACTAAGAGGAGCCTGGTCTCTCCTTCAAGGGGCGGCTCCCTGCCAGGACCCCCAGTCTCAGGGTTCCCCCACATCCCCCAAACAACCCACCCTGGGCCGGGGTTTTCATCCCTGGATCAGCCTGCCTTCCCCACAGCAACATATGCCACTTATCTCCAGGGGCCAGAGTGAGACGTGTCGAGGCCTTGCAGCAGTGACAGATGGTTCATATGGGTTAACCTGCCACTGTGGCTGGAGGAGAGAGGAGGAGAGGAGGCAGGAGAGACGAAGAGCAGAGAGGGAGGGATGGAGGGAGGGAGAGAGGGAGAAGAGTGACCCTCCTCTGCACTTCCATTCACAAAGCTGCCGGCCGTAGATTAAAGGGAAATGGCTTCATTTGATGAACGCTGCGAGCGTCCATGTTGGACAGTAGGGTGAGATTAACCCTGTGCATTACCGCAGAGCGAGCGGTGCAGGGGGCTGCACGGCTGATGTAGTGTTATGGTGAGAAGTAGGCTACAAACAGATTGATTACATTACTCTATACCGAGAGTGCCACTCTTGAGTGGCCCACTGGGATGAAGTCCTCCACCTACTTATCCCACCGCCAGCAAGACATTACCTCTGTCCTATCTGCTATGCATGTGCATATGCACGGATGTGATTTAGTAAAAAGAAAAAAGAGAAAAACCTAGACTGTAGAATGTAGCGGTGTGTGACAGAGCCTGGTATGAATCTTGGCGGCGGCGATATTTCACGTGCCTCTGAATTCTGGAGTCATACCGTATCTGTTCTGTGTAGATGGATGTCTGAAGAGAAGAGGATGGGGAAGAGGAGGAGGAAGAGGAACAGTCCTCTGAATTTACATTTAGTAATTTTATGCTTCTTATCCATTTTATGCTTTTTATCCAAAGTGACTTACAACAAGTTATGTACAATAAGTCAGCAGGAAGGGTACAACTCTGGCAGCTCAGTAAGTATCATTGTTCGTCAAACAATGTCGAACTTGGTGGTGGGTGCTACAATCTTGAGTGCATAGTAGTAAAGACATATTAGCATAGTAGGTAGTAATATAGACATGGTAGATTCCTTAGTAGCAGAGACTGTGGTGGGAAGTTCGTTCCACCATTGTGGAGCGAGGACAGAGAATAGCCGGCTTCTTGCCGGTCTTGAGGGTCTGTAGTTAGAGACCATTGACTGGGGGTAGGATGGAGCTGTTCCCCTCGCTGCACGGTATGCCAAGTCAAGGACCTTAAAGCGGATTTGTGTGGCAACAGGAAGCCAGTGTAGCTCTCTTAAGAAGTGGGGTAACATGGGCTGGCTTTGATAGCTTGGAGATCAGGCGGGCCGCTGTGTTATGTACGAGTTTAAGTGGCGGTAGCCGTTAAACCAGCTGGCTAATTAAATTGTCTCTCTTGCCTGGCACCACTAGGATGACGTTTGAGAGCCGGTGTCACGGCGGGGACTGCCAGCTCCAGTACTGAACCCTGACTCCATCTCCCCCTAGCCCCCCCCCCTAGTCCCTCCTCCTGTGTTTCCACCCAGGTCCTGCAGGTGTCCCCGTGTGTCTCCCTTGTGTGCTCTGTGTATCACCAGCTGTCATCAATCAGTCATCACCCCTTTTGTACTTTGTACTCATGTCTGTTTTCCCGAGTCAGTGAGTGCTCAGTCGTCAGTCTATCCTACCTGATCGTACTCGCCACTCCTTGTTAGTAGTAGCCAGGGCGACAGTGGATCAGGAGGTAGAGCAATCGCCTGGTAATCGGAAGGTTCTCGGTTCGATTCCGCTCCTCCTGTGCAGCGTGTGGAAGTGTCCTTGAGCAAGACACTTAACCCCAAATTGCTCCCGATGAGCAGGTTGGCTCCTTGCATGGTTGCCTCCGCCGTCGGTGTGTGTGAATGGGTGAATGTGTAAAGTGCTTTGGATAAAAGCACTATATAAATGCACCATTTACCGTTTACCATTTACTAAAGTCAGCCCACGTTACACCACTTCTCAGAGAGCTTCATTGGCTTCATTGAATGAGGTCCTTGGACCTCATTCACTCACATTCTCGTAAGTTTCCACATAAATAACCTTGTAGGAAGTTCGTAAGAGAAAACCTACGATAGTCCCCCCTGGAGTCATTAACGCGTGGAGAGGTGCTCTTAAGTTGCCAAAATTATCGCAGCTGCGAACTCCTTGAGTAGTCAAGTAAGTAAAATTCATGTTTAAAGGCTTTATTCATCCTACATCCATGCCATTAATCACTGTCGGACTTGGACAGCACATCTGTTGTCCGGGCAAAATGAGCAGTGGAATATTTCTTCACTGGCTCTTACAATGTATTGTGACAAGCCTGGTGGTGTTCAGACTCGTCAGGGTTAAAAAAAACAAACAAATTCAACTGTCCACACAAGTGCAATTTCAATCAATAAAGAATATTTATTGAATGGGGCAGAATATAGTCCGATGGGTAATTAGAATGGTCGTGATGCAGTCCAAGGTCAAAAACACAAAAACAGGCTCTTGTACAAAAAAAGGGATTGTTCAATACTCAGAGTTGTCTTCCAGTCCAGGGTCAGTACACAAGGGGGTTTCTCAGCCAGTCTAGGGTCCAGTACACAATGAACACCTTCTCGCCTTCACCTCTCCTCTCACTACCTCTCACCTCACAAAACTCTGTCAACAACAATCTCTTTCTCTCAGTACTTCGCTCCTACCTCACCTCCTCTCTACTAAACTATCTGTCCTAGTGTGTAATGGTATGTGTGTCTGGTGTGTGTGTGTGGGATGTGGGTGATCTAATGGTGCACAGGTGTGTTCTATCAGTCCTAATCAGCTGCCTAATTGCTTCCACTCCTCCTGTGGTAGTAGTATTTCCCATCCTTCACATTGCCATGGGACGGGGGGTGATATCTGCCACAGTATACAATAACCAATGTCAAATACAAATAAAACTAACAATAAATAATAACAACAGAGAACAAATATATAGCCTATGAAAGGAATGGGTTGTGCTGAGAGTTATGTAGATGGGTCCATTCTATTCTACTATAGCTATATCCGCACGATTGGGTTTAGTTCTTATTTATTTATTCACTGTCATTTGCAGTGTTGTTGTAGTGCTTTTATTTATTTTCGGACATCACGATGCCTCGTTGAGGCATGACTGTAAATGTAAAACGTAATTTTTAATGAGACAAAGATTGTCATATTTATTATTATTATAATTATTTAATTCCAAGGATGTCTGTAGAAGCGATGTGAATGCAATCACCATGATTTCTCCCAAATAAAGCCCTTAACTCATTCCCGGCCAACCACTTATATATACGTGTTTGCTCGCCAACCGCTCAGCGCCATAATCGTATATATACGTTTTTGGATCGTTATTTCTTTTATTCGATTTTTTTATTCATTTCAGGCACACAGACCTCGGGGTTACCATAGGGAATCATTCTGAGATCGCTAGAGTGCAATACCGGCTGCATCCTGCTAGGTGGCAGTATCTCCCACCCTTTGAAACCTTTTTTTCACACCCGGTGTTACATTTAATTCCCTCCGGGCACAGTATTTTGGGTCAGGCGAGTCTATAATATTGATAATATTGAAACGCGTCCAATGCCCCCGATGCATGTGTTGTGCCGGATTATGTTGGGGACACGATGGACACCAATACTGGAAATCACGATCAGACAATTGGAATATTCTTTTTGGGATACCTCCTAGTAAAGGTAAGGACTATATGACATCAATCCTACTTTGATCCAACCATGATTTCACATCGATCGCAATGATCATATGTAACATACTCCAAAACGTATGCCGCTGGTGACGATCAAAGCATCAAAAAACGACCTTTCATGCATTCATGATGAAACATAATACCTATTATATACATTTGATTTGGAAATAGTAGCGTGTCCAGACAAGAAACGCCAACGCTTATAGCAGAATTCACGTAGCGTCATATAACTCAGCTTTTCAGGAATTAGCCCGGATCACTCATAAACTATACAATATTCACCACGGGATAACACGCAAACGTATACATGAACAAATGTATTCTTTTTCACATGTTGAACGATGGATAGTTGATGTCAAATGAGCCATAGTATTGTCTCCAGCTATAATATAGAATATAGATATAGCCCTGCAAACACCGCCACGCATCCCTATCTCTTAGAGCGGTGGTGCAGTGAATGAATGAATGAATGAATGAATGAATGATTGAATGAATGAATGAAAACTTTATTTAACAGATTGCAGAATGGGTACAATACAGTACGGCTCAATACACACAATTGTTAAGGGGATGCAGACCAGAGAAAGACGTTTGTCTTGTTTACATCAGGGTCCCCCATTTTCAATTCATAGTGAGCAGTAGGAACAAAGATGGCTAGACCCGCCGGCGCTGAAAGAGTTAAGAACACGGCGCACACCAGTCTGTCCGACTTACGACTGCTCTTCCACGCTCGTAAATCCTGCTCTTAGCTACGAGCAAATCCCAGAGAAGGAACCGTTAGTGCATGCCAAAATCGTCCCAAAAAGGTTGTAAGTTGAGCTACGATGAAATTTGCGTAACTGTAACTTTAACTTTGTAACTTTTCTTGTAAGTCAGTTGATGAATGAGGTCCATTGATCTGGCATACCGTGCAGAGAGGGGAACGGCTCCCTTCTACCTCCGGTCAATGGTCTCTAACTACACACCCTCCCTCAAGACCCCTACGCTCTGCATCTTCTGGCCCCCTCAGACCCACTCCTACACAAGCTGTTTTGTTCTATTCTGTTCTTGCCTTGTCTGTTTGTTGTAGCCAGTGAACTCTCCCCGTACCTGCCTGCTTTTTGCCTGCTCCATTAAATTACCTGCTGTGTTTTTATTTTTTACATTGTCTGCCTGCTGCGTCTACTGTCTGCACTCGGATCTACATTCTAGCCTGGTTCCTGCAGCCAGGGGTTTGAGAGTTTGTTAATATTCACAGACATGCAAAGTGTGAGATTGCTTTTTGGGCTGAGAGCGAGTGAGATCAAGTGTCCTGGTGAAAGCCCATTTATCAGGAACAGCTTGTCTGCTCCGCGTAGGGAGGCCCATCTGTCTCCATTTGCCCGCTATCTGAGGACCGTTTCTCTGGCATAGATCATCCCCTAGTCCCCCTCTTCTGGTTTGTCATATTATTATACCGTATTAAGGTAGGGATGCAGGAGAGAGGAGAGGATACATGGTGTCACAGGGAATTAGGACAGGAAGGTTGAGATTATAGTGGCAGCCACAGCACACGCCCCTGCACCAGAGGATAGGAATGATGTGGGTTTCCCCCCCTAGAACCAAAGAAGCTGCAAGTGCACAGCTACATTCAACCTTCAAATTCAAACCTTCTCTGTTGCCTTTCGTTTGATTTGATAAGTCGCTTCTAAAGTGTTTGCTAATACTCCAGGTGTGGGACTGTGAGTGATTAATGGCGAGGAGATATGGACGCTCTCAGATGTAAAATTGATAACAACGATAGGAGCTCTCTACTATTCAGCCTATTTAGTGCCCCCCCCCCCCCTATCCCCTATTGGCTGTGAAGATGAAAGCGATGACTCAGCAGTGGTCACAAAGGAAAATAGATTTAGCCTAGTTGTTGTGTTGTGACATTTGTCTTCATTTTAAAACAACGCAACGCCCATAGAGCACACCGAAACATGCATGCGTGAGTGAATGTATGAAATGTCACATTGTGTATAAAAGTACCTTCGTACCAGCGGCCATCAGGCTCCACAACCAGCAGCCACAGCCAGAGAACTAATGGCGGCAGAACTCAAGAACTACTAGGAATGTCTGATCACCAAGTGTGTCTGACTCTTCCATCTAAACCGCACGGATGACAACATATGACGTATATCATGCCAGTTATGGTACCTTGTGTATACTACACCTTGTGTATACTGTTTACTTTACTTTACTCATAGTATATATTCAGATTCTAATTCGTTATTGCCCAACATATAATATAACTGATAGGGCATACAGACCCTCATCTGCACCTTTGATTACACTGTTTACGTTCTCACATGTCAAACTTATTTTCGTTGTACTGTACTTGTGCTGTTGTACAGTATATCTTGAAGAAAAGATAGGACGAAAAACCTGTCCTGACTCTGTCGATGCAGTTTCAACTAACTTCATTGAATACAGGCATCATGAACTGAACTGAACTCTTACAAGAACATGGTCGTATGTTTTTGGATAGTGTCACAATGTAAGACAACTCCTTTAGTTATTTGTTATATAGACACAGCGACTGGCCTTACTGTAGTTACAGCTGCGTCGGTTCAAAGGTCACTCCAGTAAGAACTTCTCTTCTCCAGTAGTGGGTAAATACCTTTTCATGTGACCTACAGTAGGAGAAATGTTGAACGGTCATGTATTGGCTGCTATACCATCCATCTTTTTAAGACAAGGGTGACATTCCTCAAGGGACAATGTTGGGGTTCTGGGGGCCTTGTTGCAGTCTGCAGAGAGAGAGAGGCAGTCTGCAGAGAGAGACAGGCAGTCTGCAGAGAGAGACAGTCTGCAGAGAGAGAGAGAGAGAGAGAGAGAGAGAGAGAGAGAGAGAGAGAGAGAGAGAGAGAGAGAGAGAGAGAGAGAGAGAGAGAGAGAGAGAGAGAGAGAGAGAGAGAGAGATTGAGAGAGGCAGTCTGCAGAGAGAGACAGGCAATCTGCAGAGAGAAAGACAGGCAGTCTGCAGAGAGAAAGACAGGCAGACTGCAGGGAGAGAGACAGGCAGTCTGCAGAGAGAAAGACAGGCAATCTGCAGAGAGAGAGAGAGAGAGAGAGAGAGAGAGAGAGAGAGAGAGAGAGAGAGAGAGAGAGAGAGAGAGAGAGAGAGGCAGCAGTCTGCAGAGAGAGAGACAGACCTACCCTGACCAGGCAAAAAAACAATATAGTCCAGCATGAGCTGTAATACAAAAATACACTACACTCTATAATGGCGGCACGGTGGTGTGGTTAACACTGTCGCTTCACAGCAAGAAGGTCCTGGGTTCGATTCCCACTTGGGGACCAGGTTGCCGGGTTGCCAGGTACCCAGGTGGGGTATCTCCCATCTTTATGTGTGGAGTTTGCATGTTCTCCCCGTGCTCGCAAGGGTTTCCCCTCCCGATAAGATAAACCCAATGGAAAAACATGCAGAACAGATCGCTAACGCTGGCGCGTCCCTGACGGAGACAGACAGGAGCACTTGAATTGGTCCCCAGGCGCGGCCCCACGCCACAACCCTGCCCTTGGGGGGAAGGAGTGCGTGTGTTCCTGTGTGTCGCCCATCTTACTGTGTGTTTGCTGCATGACAGCAATAATGTCTCTCTCTCTCATAATGACAATACATTAGAATCTAATCGAATCTAATCTAATGGTGGGGTGGAATTAAGTACAGAACCTCTTCCATCTTTAAACTTATGGATGTATGTAAACACATTTGTCTTCCTAACAAAATTTCACAGGCTTATATGTTTCTTCTTCGTCTGAAGGATTTAAGCGCCATGAATGACCTACCAGGCACAGTGATCCTTGGCTGCGTGGAAGAACAACTGAGCCGCATGGCTGACTAAATTTTTCAGGCTTATGGTGTGATTGATATTTTTGGAATCAAGCGTTGTGGCGTGGCCACTGCCATGACTCTGCTTCCTAATGTGTTGGAGTTTTTCATCGAGCAGAGACCCGCTCTGTTGCAAATGTGCAATTTAGGCATCAATCAAGAGCTCTGATCAATTATTTAGAAGATTGGCACTGCAGCGCAGGTCGCTTGGAGCTCCATCATTTAGGTCTCCCACTCTTCACATTTGAGAGGGATGTCGGCACTTCATTCATTAGGTGTGTGTGTGTGTGTGTGTGTGTGTGTGTGTGTGTGTGTGTGTGTGTGTGTGTGTGTGTGTGTGTGTGTGTGTGTGTGTGTGTGTGTGTGTGTGTGTGTGTGTGTGTGTGTGTGTGTGTGTGTGTGTGTGTGTGTGTGTGTGTGTGTGTGCGTGCGTGCGTGCGTGCGTGCGTGCGTGCGTGCGTGCGTGCGTGCGTGCGTGCGTGCGTGCGTGCGTGCGTGCGTGCGTGCGTGCGTGCGTGCGTGCGTGCGTGCGAGAGTGCATGTCTGCATATGTGTGCGTATGTACGTGCACATACGGGATCAATACCTGACAGGTTGATAGAGTTGTGTCGTTTGTTACTTCCAAATGCATTTTCTCTTTCTCTTGTCCTCTCTAAGACACGCACGCATACACACACACACACACACACACACACACAGCACCGCCTCTCTGATTTAAGTCCTGCGTAAATTGGTGTCTAATGACTTAACATTGTGTTTTATTTTGTCTCAATTAGAGCCGTCAGCGTAATGAAAGAGATGCTTCCTGGAGATAGTTCTTGTACCTCTCTCTCTCTACAGTAGCACCAGCTGGGGCCACAAGTCAAAGCTCTGACTGGACGCCACTGTGTGTGAACAGGCTGCCCGATGTCTCTGTCCACTCCGCCCGGTTGTGTAGATACAGCTGTGGCGTTTCCCAAGTTCAGTACAAACTCCAAGTGCTTTAACCCTTTCACTACCACACAGTGATGGGCAGTAGCTTGCTACAAGTAGCGAAGCTACATAGCTTAACTACAATTCTCAGTAGCGTGCTGGTAGCTCGCTACTTTTTAACCAGGGTAGCGGTCTCTGTAGCGGAGCTATTTATAGAACGAAGTAGTAACGTAGCGACGAGAAACGTTACACGCTACTTTCGCAGTCTAGACTAGAAGATCTGCGAGGAGAAAAAAAAACTCCCCGTAAAAAATCCACTATGATTGGTTGGTTTGTTTAGATATGAGTGACGACTCACGATTGGGTATGGTAGGCCAAAATATTACGGGTAGGCCAATCAGAGGCAGGATAGGGCGGGACTCCAGGCCGCAAACCAGGAAGTGAAAATCAAAACGCAGACCACTGAATGAGAATGAATGGATGAATTTACAATAACAGCGCGAAATAATGGCAGAGGGATTTGATGTTTCCACTGATGGCATTGATGAAGATGATGTCAACAACAATAACAACACTGCATCTCCATGGCCCTACCTGGACACGTTTATGAGTTTGACTGAAAAAACGCCTAAAACATGTGTTTATGTGTTTATTGTGTCAACCAAAAACGAAGCTGCTCTCGACGTCCCACACGTCCAATACTAACTTGAGAACACATATTCAGGTGAGCTGATGAAAACCCTTACTGTCTTTACATAAACATTGTCAACTGTTCCCAAACAGCACACAAGTCAGTGCACTTTTTATCAACAGCTTTAACTAACAGTCTGTCTGAGATAGGCGCTGCTATGAACAATATTATTGATTGATTGATTGAAAAGTGTATTAACAGATTGCAGAATGGGTACAGTACAGTACAGCTCAATACATACAATTGTTAAGGGGATGCAGACCAGAGAAAGACTTTCGTCTTGTTTACATCAGGGTCCCCCATTTTCAATTCATCATAACATATATGACACACACGACATACAGATATACAGTACTGCTACATCTATACATTTATGACATATCAGATTTGCAAATACAGTACTGTTTGTGATACAAAAAGTGTCCAGAAAAAGAGTGTATATACATTTGACGTAGAAACTGTACATTGGAGGAGGTTGGGTGGGTGGGGTTGGTGGGTGGGGGCTGTACATTGGGGGGGGGGGGGGGGGGTTGGGGTAGGGGGACACTGTACACTGTACATTGGGGGGTGGAAAAAAGAAAAAAATAGGGAAAAGATCGTCCTAGACCAGTGGTTCTCAACCTGTGGCCATGGAATGTTTTGTGAGTTACATATCTAGCAGCCAAGGATAGTATTGTTTGTCTAGCAGTGTCAAGCTTGAGTGTTATACTCTGAGTACATACTGTAGTAGTATAGTTCCAATGCCGATTACCCCATGCTGCTTATTTCCGTACTTAAGAATGTATAAATGTTACATAGGATTTCGTTAATGTCTATTTTGTAGACAAATGTTTCTTGTACTTTTTCTTTGGCCAGGTTATTGTCATTTTGTTACTGTGGTTTGAGTTGAAACAGTAGTTTATCCTGTGCTGAAAAGTCTCCATTCCAATAGAGGGAGTATATATTTGTGTTTATTTTATTATTGTTTCACTGCCTTTTATTTATTACGTTTCCACAGTTCTTTCCTCATGTTAAAAGGATGACACAAAAAGCCAGACCGAGGGCTTGTTTCAGTTTTATAATAAACAATCAAACTGAGCTATTTTTTTGCCTGCCTATTTGTTTGGTGTAAACTTGATCACAAAGTAAAAAAAAAAAAAAAGTAGTGCCGATGTAGCTAGCTATTTTAGCCATGTTCTTGTAGTGTAGCTTGCTACATTTATCCTGGGATAGCTTCTGAAGTGTATCTATCTATTTTCATTTATCGTATAGTGTTCTATTTCACCCTTTCCTCTGCATGGTTTTAGGTATTTTCAGATGTTCGGTTTCAAGTAAGAGGAGACTGACGATATGGTCAAAATCAACGGGCGGCGTTGTTTATTAATAAAACAGCTTTAGGAATTAAAACAGTACATTGTCTCTTTCATTTGGCTGTTGTCGTCTCTCGGTGCTGTTCGCTGTCTTAAGTGGTCCCTGGCCAACACCGAGTCCTCTCTTGTGGTTCGCTGGTCTGGTTGTCAAGACAACCTGGTCTCCTCGCCGATCAGGCCGGGAGTGCTTGATTTCGTATCGGCGGAGTCCGCTATGAACCTCGGCTCGGTCATCTGGTCTCAATGGCTCTCTGAGTCATCGGCTCTTCAGTAGCCTGAGTGGCGAGTCGAGTCGCGAGTCTCCCTCTGTCGGTGGAGGTTTTCAGCGCTCCAGTTGCGATTCGATCTCTGTCATCCTGTCCCCATGTCTCTGGGTCTTCAGGTCCTTTCTGGTGTGTCAGCGCTTCTCCTGATGCGAAGCGATTTCGTCTGTCATCGGGTCTCAGTCCCTCTGTGTCACGGCTTGGCTCTGCAGGGATCCTTCTCCGTCTCCTCTGAGTGTCACCGGGTGTGTCTGGCGTGTCTCTCCAGGTTCCTTCTGGTGTGAGTCGTCTCTCTAGTGAGTCCTGTTTGCCCTTTTTATCAGAGGGGAGAGAGAGAGAGAGAGAGGGAGGGGGAGACAGAGAGCGAGAGGGAGGGGGAAGACCCTGCCTGCCTGTTCACGTCCACTTATTTTTGGTCACATTCCAGCAGAAACATGTCTGAGGGTGTCCTGTGACCACATGTTACACAATTTCTTCTGCTGACACAACCGTTTTCATAGTCTATGGGGAGACAGACTGGCTCTTGATCCCTAGATAATACAACATGAGCTATTTCCATCTACAAACTTTTTACCATTCTGTAATTGCATTTTTAGAATACTAAGATAATTATTTTATTGTCTAGCCAGTGACTCACTGTCTTGTCTTCAGTTGGGTCCATTTTTTACTTTATTTGATGGAACTATTTATCTTACTGTTTGTTTTTCCTATTCTAAAGTACGCTGTAATCTAGGTTTTAGCTCTATTTTGATCACTTATTATTTTGTTCAGTATTAACATTAATTTACAAACAATGTCTTTGTATTTGGTTCACTTATGGTCAACTTTTCATGCCTGCCAAACCTATTTATTTAAGGTGATTTGGTATGACAGCTCACTTTTAACATAATGGTCCTTTTCTTTACATATGTGTTGCAATGTTTTTCTAAAGCCATCTAACTAATCTCTCTGACAAAGCCATTAGTTTTCTTTATATCCTTAAGGTCTAAAAACCGTCTAGTCTACCTATTAGAGTGGCATTCTACTGTGTAAGGGGCGATTTCCAAATAGCCTGTGTCACCTTTCTGACCTCTGGGTTAGTCAGCAGCTGTCGTGTTGTAACCTGAAATTCCTTCCTTGTCTCATGAAATAACTTCACATGGTGTTCAAATCACCCTGTCTTTCAAATCAACTTCTCTGTTTTATCATTTGGTATTTATAGTTGCTTATGTTCATGTTTTCATTTAGAAATATACGACAATCCACCCTTAGGGGGTTTAATAACCTCCTATACAACATTAATATTCTAAATTAAACATGTTTAAAATCATTCTCATAATTTTTGCTAATATTTTCTAAAATTTTCAAAAAAATTCAAAATTTACCCAAATCGAACTACAACCCCTTTTCCATCTGTACAGTTACAAAATCATCATTTCACTTACCTTTCCCTCCTTTCACAGTTTATATACATGATCAGTTATTATTATGACATCCAGTCTAGGTCCGTCTCTCTATGCAAAGAGATGATCGTACCATTCTCAGCTTCTTTTCGTTTAAGACTATATTTATCCATGTACTTAGCTTAAATGTCTATTTTGTGTAATGGACTCTGCAAGAAAAGATTAATACATCACACCACTAAAATATTAACACTCTAAACATTTGAGGGAAATTCAAACAAGCAACATAAATCATTTTTACTCCTTAAAAAGACCACTGAGGCCTCAATTATCCTTTGCTTTCATCCCTGTCAGTTATCCCTGTTTAAACTTCCTAAGGCCTTTACTGCTAACTCGTTTTTGACCGTTTTCTTCTTGTTGTATCTTGTGCTAATCACTGCCCCTTCTTCGTTGTATGCAGGTCTCTGGTACTGCTCCGATTTTCCACAGAAGGAATCGATTTTCCCTCTGTCCTTTTTGCATTTTGGATTATTATTTACAAAACACACAATAGATTGGAAACATTTATTTTCACAGATACATCTTTACTGTTCTGCATTTTGACAATACATTTTTCTCCAATTCATTATCTATGTATTTCACAGCTTCTTACGTTAGCATTCAATCAAATCATCTTTGTCTCATTTCTTTTTGTGCTGTACTGTTTTACTAGATCAAATATCTTAAGATCAACACAACTACCTCCACCCTTGACAGTGGAATAACCATTATTTCACTTCCAAATACCTCGTTTCCCGACAGCTCCTCGGTCCGGACAGTCAGCTCTAGACGAGGCCAATCACCAACAGAACCTATGTGCATGGTCAACAAACCACAGTCCCTTTAAACACACATCCCACACACTCCGCCAGCTTTCAACAAGCCGGTGCAGAGTCTTCCATAAGTCAATCATCAAATTCACATGTCTGCACCCTACATGAACACTATCTCGGCCAATTTGCGACCAAAAACCTACAGAGCTTTCTCATAGACAGAGAAATATGTTCCCCCAACACTTACCATAACCCAAAAAGTGACACAACCCTCCAGATTCTACATCTGGAGCCTTAATGAGCGGAAAACAAACCATGAACCAGTTCCCGTCCATCCTCAGTGTCCAGCTCATTATATCAGACCTCCTACCAGTCTCGCTGTGTCACCACCACCTGCTATCCCTGACCGGCGAGAGAACCCTCCCAGCCAGCCAGTTCCTAAAAAAAATATATAGCCAACCAAAAACAAAGAAAATTAAAAATAAACAAAAAACTGTGAGTGCCTACATGCTACACACCCATCCAACAGAATTAAACTATCATCCAGAGGCATAAATACCCCCGCAAAACTAAGACAGCAAAATTAGAAATCCAAAAAGAAATAAAATAAGTAATGAAATAATAATATTGTTGTTGTTTTTTTTTTTTTTTTTTTTTTTTTTTTTTAATCAAAATCAACCTTGACCACCCTTTGATCAAGTATTGTAATCACTACTATAAATAGTCCTTTGTTTCTAACTCTGTCTAATATTATATGTTCCATTGTTCCTGTCTAAAACCCAACTGTTTAACCCTTCTCTGACACCGTCTGGTTCAGAGTTCACATGACCACAAGAGCCATTGCGGTGACCATTTTTCTCTCCCTCTCCAATCTGTGCAGCCGGGCCAGGCTGCACAGGTGGGAGATACCAAAAATCGTCCACCATACCATTCTCCCTTACGTTTTCCTCACTGCCACAGCAAGAGTTGATCAGACACACTGTAGCAAAAAGGAAAACCCATGATTTGTCCATTAATTAACTGTTAGTACGATTGGCTCATGCATCTGTCAGTCATTTCATCTCTCCCTGTTAGTTGCACATCCATCTTAGTCGCTTCCACTCATAATCTAATGTATCAATGCTCCTATATATTTTTTTATTCTATTTTTTGTTCCAATCAGTCCTTCTTCCCATTTTAACTTATTAATAACTCTATTTTCCCGAGCACTATTAGCTCCGCTTGTGCATTCCTGCCTCGTTCTTAATTAACCTATGACCTATGCAGACACCCCCTCTGACAATGTCCCAACTCTCCACATTCCCAGCAACCCTGTTTGGACTCTTGCTTCTTTCTGGACGTTCGCTGAGGCCTCCACCCTTTGTCACATGACCGAGCGAAATGGCCAACCTCCCCACAACCCCAGCACACAGCCGACGCCGGCCATCCCAGGGGTTCCAGTTCACCCAGTTTACCACGACTCCCACAGTCTCTCGGCTGGCCCTCCACAGTCCTCGCCAGGTCCACCCCTCTCCTGTCCTCTGGTCGCATGTCCTGTTGCCTGGAGGAGAGAGGGGCATACCTGTCCTTTTCTGCTGCCCCTCCTCGGGCCTTCTCTTGTTGGGAGGGGCCTGGAAACTCACCCCTCCTGCGGTCCTGTTCACCCTGTTGCGGCCCAGTTCCCTGTCCGGGCAACGGAGCACAGGGCACTCTTTGATCACAGCGGCCTAGGTCAGACGCCCGAAGCATGATCTCAACAGCTGTCGCTTCTAGTAGCACAGTCTTTCTCGCCAGTTCTCGTCCCAGTCTCTGAGTCTCGTGTGCGGCTTGACCGATCTCCAGCTGTGTCTTCATCAGATCTCGATGAACTGCCTCGTGTTGTTCGAACGCCGTCACAAACGCTCTCTGTTGTCTATAGTATGTTGCCTCTTCCCCCATCTCAGCACGGGCGGTTTGACGTCCCATCGTTGGGCTCCGCCTCTCATCTTGGCTTTGGTGCTGAGGGCAGGATGGATGTGGGAAACGGGTGGGCTGTAGAAACTGTTCGTGTATTCCATACCTGCTGTCGGTCTCAGTTCCAGCCATCCGGCCAGAGTGGACTTCGTGGGACTGCTGTAACCTCAGTCTCTTTTTCTGCCCCTTGGTTAAACCGCAGTCGCCTGCAATGGACACTCCAGCTTGAATCGGTTCTGGTTGGAGTAACACCGTTGTCACTGGTTCACTCCCCTGTGTTGGAATCAAAGTCATCATTCCAAGTCCTTCTGTCGTACTGGTCACATGAGAGAAGTCCATATTCAAATCAATCAGATCATCACTGGTATAGTCTATCTGGGAAATGTCTGCAGAGGCTCTCGGCCTACTCCCCCCAATGGCCCGATCACTAAGGCCCTCTTCCATATTGTCGTTGTTGTTATTCTATTGTTATTGCATCTAACGCTTCAGTTGTTCCTATCAAATGTCCCACTAAGGTAAACTTCCTATGTTACTGTCATTCATTCCACTTTCAACACTCTCTTGTAATCACCGTTTGAAAAAACAAATTTCTCCGTCTTACACTATTTTCTACTTACTTGAGTTAAAACACTCACACTGTCAAAATTTTACTGTGCAGACAAGGATTGATAATTGGCTTATCATTCATACTTATACCAAGGCCTTTAAAACCGTTTTCCCTAGATGGTTATGGAAGTCGTTAGAGCACCTGTCCGGCCGAGCACCTGTACAGAAAGAAAGCAGAAATCCAGACTTAATACAGTGGCATTTCCCTTATTATTTCCACTCTTCGTTACGCATTGGAAATGTCGGGCAACACTATACTAATATTTTAAAGAGACACAGTGTGATTTGCTTGAAAAAATAACGATACAGCTTATCTTGTTTTTTGTCCATTCCTTCAACAGGAACACTGGAGGTTTTCCAATCCCCTGTGTGCTCTCCACCTGATTTCCTGGGAAATATAATCATTAATCCCCTTCCTATCCATTGTCTAATAATCCTTTGTAAACCTGGTCCTTCATCTGATTCTAATCTCTCTTTGCTTGATGAATCTGTTCATCCTAACCTTATTTCTTACTTTTAAATGCCCGATTAGCGTATCGACTAAATGTATTATTCGCTTTCGCTTCACTTCTCATACTACATCCATTTCATTCATCCTTACACACAACCATTACCCCCCACAACACTTAATAAAAATTAATCAGTGTTGCTACTGCTACCAACCACCTAATCAGGGAAAACAATAAACTTTTAGCAACTTAGATCACTAAAACCCTGACCGACACATAGTACAGCTGGCCACGTTAATAAATTCACGGACACCCGCACTATGCCACCGCAATATCCTCCCAGTTCTCTGAATACACAAAGAACCGTCAACTCACAGCCCAAAGCGTCCTCCCTTCAGTTTCGAACCTGAACGGAAACACCCCAAGCTTTATCACACCAAGAATATTACAAATTATCCTACCACCACCTGCACCTAGACAGTCCAACGCCCATCCGGTACCTACTTCACATACATAATACCAACGCAGTACAAATAACCCTACAACCAAATGCCCACAACACACGCCGCAATCCAGGGATGGCGAAATACAAGGATAGACAGAGGGGGGGCGAAGGGAAAAGAAAAAGGAAGGAGGGATACAGGGATACAGGGACTAAGGGGAGGAAGGGGGGGGGGGGGGGGGTCACAATGCAACATTAACTACTACCAAAACCGTCTAAATCAACCTTAACTTTAATCAGACCAAAAAATGACCATGAATATTCCATCTATCCTTATGTAATCCTATTTTAGCAAGTAACACTATTTTAATATAACCAACACTCCAAGCCCATGACGAATTGAAAATGGGGGACCCTGATGTAAACAAGACGAAAGTCTTTCTCCGGTCCACATCCCCTTAACAATTGTGCGTATTGAGCTGTACCGTATTGTACCCATTAAACAATCCGTTAATAAAAATGTTCAACCAATCAATCAATCAGGCAATCTATCCCAAACAAAAACTCCCTTTGTGCACCTGTCCCCTCACAAAGTTAAGCCGGGAGACAGGGATGGAGCGGAGGGGGGCGGGGGGGGGGGGGGGGGGGAGGAGGGAGGGAGGGAGGGAGGGAAGGAGGGAGAGAGGGAGGGAGGGAGGGAGGGAGGGAAGGAGTGTGAACGAGGGAGGAAGAGACAGAGGAAAAAAAGGGGGGGGGGGGGGTTTCATGCAACCAAAGTCACAAACAAACTCACACATCTATCCCATACTATTTCACCAGCGCCATTACCCCTGGCCCATAACAAATACAGACCTATAATCAAACCAGTAAACACACCCATCATCAACAACAGTTAAAACCGATAAAAAGAACCCACAAATTCCCACAGATTGCCGCGCTTCAAAACCTATAATAATCTCAAACCCTTCTCTACTGCCTACTGCACCTCGTTTTACCTGTATAGGTGAAACTATAAAAGAGGCAACAGCGCCCTCCACTGGAACGTACACTCATCACCACCAACGCACTACAGCACTCACCACTTCCTGTAGGAGGCGCCCACGCCTCCCCCGCAAGTGCGTCATCACGTAAACCACCCCAAGACGTCAACTCGACGTTCCACCTCAACCATAAAACTACAATTCCCAGAACCCTCTACACCGGAAGCCCCTGTCCTCCGCCTCTCCAAGATCCCGCGCCAGCAACAGTAGCAACACGCGAGATTCCCCGAGAGTTCAATCATGCTATATTGTTAGCACAGGTAGCTTAGCATCTTAGCTTCGTTAGCTCAGTGCCGCTAGCACCAGCTTAGCTTAGCACCCAACATCACTTCTCCTAAACGGCCCAGTCCTGTTGACTCGAGCGGCACAACACATCGCGACGTTTACACAACCCCAGCTACACCCCGTAACATAACTTTAATCCTATTAAGCCCCCGTTTACAGAACCTATATTATTATCCTCATTCTAGTATGCTCGCCCGCTTGGCCCCGGCCGGCTCCGTATTTTAAATCTAACGCTCCCGATCTAGCCCCGTTATTCCAAATCTAACGCACCCCAAGCTCCGACGCTCCCTATGACGTCACCAGCTCTAAAATCCCCGTTTTCTTTGATCTTTACTACATTACTTTTAAACTTCTACAGCCCCGATTTGAAAAATTTCAACGCACATTACACATCTCCTAGGTTCCATCTCACATGTCATTCATTCAATCCACTCGAAAACGCAACACAGCGTCCACACGTTAGTCGCGTCGCGCTCAGCTAATGCTGGCAGGACAGGGGTGTGGTTTCTCCCCGCTGCAGCGTTGGCCACCTGGTCCAAAATAATATAAAAAATACCTTGACATTTACTCAGAGCTCCTAACATTCATCCATTTAAACACATATACTAAGCAAAACAATTTCCCATTCATAAGCACCCCATCCATTTGTACACATCCATCCTAAACGCATTTGCTGCCCATTTCACACAATATGGTCCTATGTTCTAATCTCATGTGCAGTTACCCCACGCATTTCCCCCACAAGTGCATTATCTCCAAAGGTTACTTTCCCCCCCCCCATCATTCCTCTTCTCAGCCTCTCAATCTTCATATTCAGCGCCGTTTGGGGAGCTTTTACCTGTCTCACCCCCAAATCGACCAAATACCTTCTCAAAAATCCGTACCAAAGGCGAATTTTTTAAGCAGATTCCGTCGGGTCACACTACAACAGATCTGTATGAAAACGTCTTTCTAAACTCGTCTGTTATACGTGCCGATTCTAAGAGTGAAGTCCGCGAATGATGGCGCGGAAAAAAAAGCAACCAATTACCTCCCTGTTCTCTATTTCTCTTCGCGGAACCAGGATTTCCTGTACTACACCACGGTCCTCAGTACCCTACACTCCGTCCTCTGTTCTCTTCGTGGAACCAGGCTACCCCGTACTACCCCGGTTTTCTCATTAAACTCTTTACCTCTGACTACGCTTCTTTACCCTTCTTACGAACCACTACGTCACGCACAGTCCCACTTCCCGCTATCTGTGACTAATCTCCTTTCCACTGCTCCTACGCCAGTCCCCTCAAATAATTTACCTAATCCCAAGCCTATCCCCTAAACTGATATAACTAAATACAGACATCTATTTCCTCTCCTCATTTGGCCTTGTACCAATTATAGGCATCCTAACTGAACATCTCTAAGTGCAGCGCCGGTGTGTGGCTGAGACCAGAGCCAGGTTGTGAAACCTGGACCCCGGTACCCCTCCAACACCAACATTATCCTGGCCCATTTACAACTCATTTCTACCTAATGCAATAGCAACCCCAAAAAGCGAGACTGCTTCGACCATTACTTATCTTAAACACCATCATCACTACTTACCTAGTCCCGCTGGCCTTGGCTGAAGTGGACGATCATTCAGTCGCAGAGGGCTTCGATGATGGGGAGAGAACCTCTCTGTGGTTCAGCCGGTTCTGGTCGAATGCAGGACGGGTCATGGCACCAATTGAAGTGTATCTATCTATTTTCATTTATCGTATAGTGTTCTATTTCACCCTTTCCTCTGCATGGTTTTAGGTATTTTCAGATGTTCGGTTTCAAGTAAGAGGAGACTGACGATATGGTCAAAATCAACGGGCGGCGGTGTTTATTAATAAAACAGCTTTAGGAATTAAAACAGTACATCGTCTCTTTCATTTGGCTGTTGTCGTCTCTCGGTGCTGTTCGCTGTCTTAAGTGGTCCCTGGCCAACACCGAGTCCTCTCTTGTGGTTCGCTGGTCTGGTTGTCAAGACAACCTGGTCTCCTCGCCGATCAGGCCGGGAGTGCTTGATTTCGTATCGGCGGAGTCCGCTATGAACCTCGGCTCGGTCATCTGGTCTCAATGGCTCTCTGAGTCATCGGCTCTTCAGTAGCCTGAGTGGCGAGTCGAGTCGCGAGTCTCCCTCTGTCGGTGGAGGTTTTCAGCGCTCCAGTTGCGATTCGATCTCTGTCATCCTGTCCCCATGTCTCTGGGTCTTCAGGTCCTTTCTGGTGTGTCAGCGCTTCTCCTGATGCGAAGCGATTTCGTCTGTCATCGGGTCTCAGTCCCTCTGTGTCACGGCTTGGCTCTGCAGGGATCCTTCTCCGTCTCCTCTGAGTGTCACCGGGTGTGTCTGGCGTGTCTCTCCAGGTTCCTTCTGGTGTGAGTCGTCTCTCTAGTGAGTCCTGTTCGCCCTTTTTATCAGAGGGGAGAGAGAGAGAGAGAGAGGGAGGGGGAGACAGAGAGCGAGAGGGAGGGGGAAGACCCTGCCTGCCTGTTCACGTCCACTTATTTTTGGTCACATTCCAGCAGAAACATGTCTGAGGGTGTCCTGTGACCACATGTTACACAATTTCTTCTGCTGACACAACCGTTTTCATAGTCTATGGGGAGACAGACTGGCTCTTGATCCCTAGATAATACAACATGAGCTATTTCCATCTACAAACTTTTTACCATTCTGTAATTGCATTTTTAGAATACTAAGATAATTATTTTATTGTCTAGCCAGTGACTCACTGTCTTGTCTTCAGTTGGGTCCATTTTTTACTTTATTTGATGGAACTATTTATCTTACTGTTTGTTTTTCCTATTCTAAAGTACGCTGTAATCTAGGTTTTAGCTCTATTTTGATCACTTATTATTTTGTTCAGTATTAACATTAATTTACAAACAATGTCTTTGTATTTGGTTCACTTATGGTCAACTTTTCATGCCTGCCAAACCTATTTATTTAAGGTGATTTGGTATGACAGCTCACTTTTAACATAATGGTCCTTTTCTTTACATATGTGTTGCAATGTTTTTCTAAAGCCATCTAACTAATCTCTCTGACAAAGCCATTAGTTTTCTTTATATCCTTAAGGTCTAAAAACCGTCTAGTCTACCTATTAGAGTGGCATTCTACTGTGTAAGGGGCGATTTCCAAATAGCCTGTGTCACCTTTCTGACCTCTGGGTTAGTCAGCAGCTGTCGTGTTGTAACCTGAAATTCCTTCCTTGTCTCATGAAATAACTTCACATGGTGTTCAAATCACCCTGTCTTTCAAATCAACTTCTCTGTTTTATCATTTGGTATTTATAGTTGCTTATGTTCATGTTTTCATTTAGAAATATACGACACTTCCATTGTAGTTTAGCTATATTTAATCGAGAGTAACTTGTAGTGTAGCTTGCTACATTTTCCAAGTAGCTTGCCCATCACTGCTACCACACTACAAAGGGTTAACGCTTTCACTACCAGACTACAGAAGGTTAACCACACTACAAAGGGTTAACGATTTCACTACCACACTACTACAGAAGGTTAACGCTTTCACTACCACACTACAAATGGTTACTGCTTTCACTACCACACTACAGAAGGTTAACGCTTTCACTACCACACTACAAATGGTTACTGCTTTCACTACCACACTACAGAAGGTTAACCTTTCACTACCACACTACAAAGGGTTACTGCTTTCACTACCACACTACAGAAGGTTAACCTTTCACTACCACACTACAAAGGGTTAACGATTTCACTACCACACTACAAAGGGTTAACAATTTCACTACCACACTACAAAGGGTTACAGCTTTCACTACCACACTACAGAAGGTTAACCTTTCACTACCACACTACAAAGGGTTAATGATTTCACTACCACACTACAGAAGGTTAACCCTTTCACTACCACACTACAAAGGGTTACTGCTTTCACTACCACACTAGAGAAGGTTAACCTTTCACTACCACACTACAAAGGGTTAACGATTTCACTACCACACTACAAAGGGTTAACAATTTCACTACCACACTACAAAGGGTTACAGCTTTCACTACCACACTACAGAAGGTTAACCTTTCACTACCACACTACAAAGGGTTACAGCTTTCACTACCACACTACAGAAGGTTAACCTTTCACTACCACACTACAAAGGGTTCTGTATCGTTAGTGGCTTAGCTTGGCATCACTACTGCACTATCTCGCGTACGTGCACGCGTACTGAATAAACCACAAATGTACCTCTAATACCAGTATTAGTCTGACCACACCCCTCATCAGCTTACCTTCATAAGCAGGTGTGTGGTCACCTGCTCTCCTCCTTCTCGCTTTCACCACAAGGAAGAGGTGCCTCGGTAGATCCCCACACTTGACACCATGATGGAAGAAATTGGATTAGGAACAGCTTGGGAAACAAGGATACGTTGACATCATATCTTTATTTTCTCTCTCACTATTTTCGAGAAAATACGGCGATATTGTCTTCGTACTGGAGTGTCTAGAAGATGATGATCATTCTAAAAACCCTCCACCGGTTTTCGTATTGGGAGCACGCCGCTGCATGCTTCTCAACTGCAGTTCCTTGCTGTGTTTGTTGGGGTGAAACCTGTCAGGCCACAGCTGAACTGTCGGACATGCCGCTGTTGTGAGGAGCGGTGCGTTCCAGGTTGGGTGAGTAGTGTTTGCTGGCGGGCTCCACTTGTCTGTTAGTGCTATGGGGGCTACTTGACAAAGTTTATGGAAACCGGCCCCAGGCTAGGGTCCTTTGTTTAGCCGCCTAGGCGACAGGAGGCCTTGGTCTGAAGACCATTATAGTTTTAACTAGTGGGCCGCGACCATTGACACTGGTGATCCCTGTGTGTTCTGGACGAGTGGATTCTCTCTGTCACCGTGTTAAGGCCCCATCTTTCATATCCAAATGAGAGTATTCCTTCACGAGGGGATATGTGCATGTAATGTGCGATAGCGGCAGATTCATGTTCGAAGTCAGCTACACAGGCCAGTTGGTACTGTGCTGATTCCGCCGGATGTTCACCGTTGTGAAGCGGTGTTGACGTCTTGTTTTCTCTTTTCTCTTAAAAAGTGTGGAGGGGTTCAGAACGGCGGCCTGTCTGGGTGAGTGTTATGTCATTGTTTACATGTTCATAGCTTACGGTTAGCCAGTCAGCTGTTAACTGCTGCGTTAGCCTGCTGGATCGCTGCATGGCCGGCTTAAGGCCTACTGTTAGCCAGTCGGCTGTTAGCTGCGGGGCTAGCATGTCGTGGTCGCTGGGTAAACGTTAGCTTGCTGCTAGGGCCATGGCTGGCGCGGGGTAGCTTAGCTTCTCGCGCGCCGCCGGAGCTCGCTTCTGATCGCCGTTGGCTTGATGCTATTCTGTTGAACGTGCTTTGATTTTAACATGTTTTACACTCTTGACCGCGACGTCATCCTTGACAGGGGATGTTTCGTCGACCCTGCCCTGAGCTTGGACGGGGATTGCGTCAACAAAGAGGACTGTAGCGACTGGTTGGAGCGGCGACGCTGCCCGGATCGAACAACACAGGTCGGCTGTGTTCTACGGTGTCTTGTGACTGCACTTCGCTGATCTGCGTTCCGGGTAGGTACGGGGTTGGCCAGACCTCATAACACGTCTTCTGGTTTTACTTTGCTAAATGTATTGTGAATAACAGTGTTTTTTCCCAAAACGTGTGTTGTCGCAATGCATTTAGGATACGTTGCGGGTTATGTGTGAGCTGTTTTTGTCACTGGCAGTTAGCTTCTCCGTGCAGATCGTGATGTATTGATCTGGTTGTTGTGTGAGAAACATCATGGTGTTTATGTGTACCGTGTACTCACTACTAAGGCAACTAACCTATGAAGCTATGCTTGGTGACAAGTGAGTAAAAGAATGTTCTTTCTCAGACTGTAATGACAATGAACAGTGTGTTCACACATTAACAGGTTTTCCTGTTTTAACTGGCCGTATTGAGGGTAAAATAGGAGGATTGTGTTTTCCCCCCCGGTTCCCTGGGGACTTTATCACCTCCTATCAGACATGTTGTGCATTAATTGTGTCTTTTGTGTGGTAGGGATACGATGTAACTCTTAGCTTGATTGCTGAGGTTGTGCTAAATCTGCTGGAGAAACTTATTTCCTAAAGGGAAATTGGTTTGGTTGCTGTCATGTGTGCTTAGCAAGGCCTGTGGTCGATACTAATCAAGAATGATGTATTCTCTCATTGTGAAAAAAACGGCGTTCCTCTGTTGAGTGTTTTTGCCATTTTTTTTGTAGGTGATGATGGGTTGTGTGTGTCATGTGACCTACAACTGGGTTGTACTGGCCACAGAAGCACATGTGTATGTTGGACCGGGGTTCTTAGAGCCCTCTCTATTCTGTGTTTTTCCTTAGTAAAAATCAGATAGCAGGTTAGCTCATGCGCTGTGTGGAGCTGTGAAACGCTTCATAGAGCTGACTATGACTGTGTCATATTCTCTTTTTGTCGTTACGTCGTATCATGGGTGTGGGGTCGTAAAGGGGTGAACTGGTAACCTTTCCTCTCCCCATTGTTCTGTCGGTCAGGGGTACACCCCCTGTCCTTCAAGGTTCCCGTCACGTGGCGGTTCGGCACGTTACGGGGGGGGGGGGGGGGGGGGAGGGAGTTCCTGGTCCCACGGCCTGGTATATTGGGCGTGTGCACCGCAGGAATTCCCCCGCCATAGAGTACGTCACCGTGCGCGTCTCTGTTGGTAGGACTTCCGTGTGCTGTTCAGGTCCATGTGATGGATCTGTTTTCAGGGGGGGTGGTCAGGGCTCCTCCTCACCAAGCGCCTATTCAGGCCTTCTGTGAGTTCGGACTCCTTCTTCCATGTGAGGAAGCCTCCATCAGAGTACAGAGCCTTCCTCCTCAGATTGTCAAAGTGAGTGGACCCTCTAGAAGGGTCCTTTTCTATTGTATGTATATTCGATTCAATTCGTTTGTTGAGTGTGTATGGGTTCAGTGCCTCTTCCCCGGAGGCCCTAAAACCAGTTTTTTACATGGCTCAAGGTGCAATATATTCTTTTCAATCTGTACAGCTCGCGTGGGAAGTCTCTCTGGGGATCCCCGTCTCTTTCCTATGGGAGGGTGGTGGGATGTAAAAATGTGAACATTTTTTACCCCGGCTGTGTAGACTGGGATACATACTGTTGATGCTTCCTTCTTTCTATTCCAGAAGTGTTGGAGTTAGGGAGTGTCACACCCCTCTTGTCGTTCCCCTGGGCGCCTTGGGGATTCAATGACAGGTCTAAATAGCCTGTTCATTGATGGGGGTGTGTCCCGACGCACGTATAGTGCTAGCTCGCTGTAAACAGGCGATTGACTGGCACGCCTTGGTTGCTTGTGGTTGAAACAGCGTTTTTATAAAGCAACTGAGATGGGGGTTTTTCCTCTTCCGACGACCACATCCCATGACCTGGGTGGGTTGTCGACGGATTCTCGTTCATGTCTGGGGGATGATGACGGGATGGATCTGAACATATGTAGTGGGGTCTCACGCCCTTGGGGTGGGCCACCAGGCGCGGTTCGTCCGAACGTCTGGGTGGCGCCTTCTTTTCATGTTAAGATCAACACGCATATCTGCCCTTCTCCTGGAGTAGGCATGTCGGCGTGGTTAGGGCACGGGACTGGTTCTGGTCACGCTGGTCCGGATCAGTTGAACCCGTTGTCCGCCGGGGATGCAGATCTGCTGTTCTGGTACCCTGAGGGACTTGGGCTTTTTTCAGGGGGAAAAATGCCAGGTCGGTCTGGGTGTCACAGGGTTAAGCGCTATGGAGACCCTGGTTGGGTATGTTTTTACTCAGCACTGTCGTCATGGCTTACAGCCATGCCATTCTGTACGCGCTCGATCTCGTCGGATCTCGGCCGCTACACAGGTTGGTCCTGGTTAGTACTTGGTTGGGAGACCGCCGGGGAATACCAGGTACGGTGTGCTTAGGGGCTGGTTCTCCATTATTTTTCGCTCCTCTCTCACGCATGGCGAAGAGGGGCCTGTGGGGGTGGTTTTTTGACCTCCTCTGGTGACCCTGTGCTTCCCGTACCGCCAGGCCCGGTCCGAAGTGATGTTTGCGACCCGTAGGCCTGGGTTAACCCTTTTTGGAAACTGAAACACTTGTACTGCGGTATAGCCGGTGTATGCCCGCAGGTGTGTTTTGGAGTTTTTTCTTGGGGGGTTATAGGAACAACCACCGCATTGGGTAACACCGAGGTGGTTGATTCCCTGGTGTGTTGGAGCAGTGTCAACTCCCGGGTTCACCGTTTGAGGGTGCCCCTGCACGTTCATGACGTCTGCCAATCGTGTCAGCCTTCTCTGCCTCGACCCCTCTGGGTGGGGGTTTTTAAATGGAGGCTTGGTCATGCAACACCGCCAGCTTACGCTCCTTCCGCCGGGGCGGCTGTGTTCAGCTGTCCCCTCTGGCGCCTGTCTCGTCCGCAGTCTCCAGGCTAGGGTTAACAGCCTGTTGCCTGGTTTTTCCCCGGTGCGCTGCCTGCTTCCGTTGGTTAACCTTTTTTGTGTGCTTACGGCCATGCTGACTGCCTGTTCTGCAGGGTCAGTGTGCCAGGCGGTGTACTATTGGGGGGACGGGGCCCGCTCGGCTTACGGCCATACCGACCTGAACACGCCCGATCTCGTCCGATCTCGGAAGCTAAGCAGGTTCTGGCCTGGTTAGTACTTGGATGGGATTCCGCCTGGGAATACCAGGTGCAGTAACTGAGGGGCCTTTGTCCGAATACGCTGGCGATGTGGGGGGCGGGGCACTGCGTGCCCACCTGGTGGGGTCTTGATGCTGGCATCATGGACTTCTCCGGGCCCCCATTCCAGGGAGTCCAGTCCTTTTGGTGGGTCTGGGTCTTCCTTCGCGCTCCGCTGCTACGGCCTTGCCACGGGGTTGGGTTTGCCCTTGGCCCCGTGATTCTGGGGGCAGTAACGAGGTTGTTCCTCCGTTCGTTCCCGGGTGGCATGCGGGTTGTGCGTGTGTGTAGTCGTGGGGTCAAGCCACGGTCTGCTCACCCTGTGCGTTAAGTTGCTTGAGTGCCTCTTCGCACGGTCGGGTCCGTCGCCTTCCCGTGAAGCCTCTAATAGGGGGGATACCCTCCATTAGGGGGGGTCGGGGGGGCTCGGCCCTCCCTGTTCTGATGGTTTTGGGGGGCTGTCAGCGGGGTGTATTTGTTAGCCAAGTGGCTCCGCTTGGCCTCCCTTGTGCAGTAGTGATGCCAAGCTAAGCCACTAACGATACAGAACGTTAGGTTATGACTATAACCAAGTTCTGTTAGTTAGGGGCGATGCTTGGCATCAGACGACCGCTGCAGCCCTTGTCCTCACCTTGTGGTGAAAGCTTGGGAAGGAGGAGAGCAGGTGACCACACACCTGCTTATGAAGGTAAGCTGATGAGGGGTGTGGTCAGACTAATACTGGTATTAGAGGTACATTTGTGGTTTATTCAGTACGCGTGCACGTACGCGAGATAGTGCAGTAGTGATGCCAAGCATCGCCCCTAACTAACAGAACTTGGTTATAGTCATAACCTAACGTTAATGATTTCACTACCACACTACAGAAGGTTAACCCTTTCACTACCACACTACAACGCTAACGTTGGCGCTGCTATTGTGGTTGCGGGTGATTTTAATAGCGCTAATCTGAGAAAAGTGTTGCAGAATTTCTATCAGCATGTGACTTGTCCGACCAGAGGCGGGAATATTTTAGAGTACCATTGCTACTCGCAATTTAAGAACGGGTACAAGTCTCAAGCTGCTAGCGCCTTCGGCAAATCAGACCATCTTTCTTTTACCGGAGTATAAACAAAGTCTCAAGCGTGTTCCTGTAGTAACGCGAGAGGTTAAGCGTTGGACTGTGGAATCAGAGGAGACGCTCCAGGCTGCACTTGAATGTACAGACTGGGACGTGTTCCGTGATAACACAGACAATATTAACACTTTGATCGCCATGGTTAAATTCATAATTTACCATCCCTAGCCAGCTCTATTTGTCTATGGAGAAGTTCCCCTTCTTTGCAGGGCTATAACTTTTTAAATTGTATTGCTAAATTGACATTATTATGGCCCATTCAATGTCCTATATATATTGTTCAGGGTGTAGCAACGTTATACTTTTTCATTCACATATTCATACTAAAATACGGTCTAAAGTATAAGTATGTTTTTATCGTTTTCTGCAGCTTTCTCCAGAACTTGATTTATAGCCCTAAATGCATTATATTGATGATTGTATACAGTTTGATAGCGATCGGTGCCAGATAAAAAATGTCAACTGCACGTAGTTCTAGAAGTTACTACGTATGATCTGATGTTGACCGGATGGGCGGGGGGTCGTTTATAATTCCGTGGGCAACGTTATATCATTCATCTAGTGTGGGTGATATGATCATTAGAGCAGTTAGTATAGAGGACATTAGAAAATAACGCTGAAACTCACCGTAGCTTCCTCGCGCCGTTGGCAGATGAGCATGGAACAGAGTTTTTTCTATTATGGGATGGAGAAATACCCGATCCATTTCCAGGTTGTATAATAGTATATACGTCCAAATCATGTTGTTTATCGAGTTATTGGCAACGGATCGCTATGTATTGTGTCGAGCTCGAGTCCCGGGACCTATAGCGAGTGATCGGACCGAATTGAAATGAGCACCAGCTTCTACATCCTGTTTCTCCCCTGGGCGATCCCCCGATCGGCCACCAGATGGCGCTCTTGAACCGTTAGAGAGTTGAGTGGAGCTCAGCAGTATATCTCATATATACTATATATATATATTAGTGCTGTCAAACGATTAAAATATTTAACTCGATTAATCGCATGATTGTCCATAGTTAACTCGCGATTAATCGCAAATTAATCGCATTTTAATTTTTAATTTTTTTTTATACCTTAAACAGATCTTTTTCAAGTTCCAAGTTTTAATACTCTTATCAACATGCGAGTCAACAAATGCTTGCTTTGTGCAGCCATTTAACACAAAAGGATGACCCTCATGCATTGCAAATTTGCATCAAATTCAAAACAGAGTGATGCACAAAATAACTTAAAAGAAAATAATAATTTAAAACAATGAATAAAGTGTGCATGAAATAATAGGGGAAAGAAAACGTTAGGAACTTGTTACATTCACACACACAAGGGCTGATTAATCACACACCCCCCTCTCTCCCTCACACACACACTCTCCCAGCTCTTTTTCTCTTTTGCCCCTTCCTCATCTCTCTCACCCCCATCTCTCTCTATATCTCACACACACACACACACACACACACACACACACACACACACACACACACACACACACACACACACACACACACACACACACACACACACACACACACACACTTCAGAAACAAACATAGTATCAATGAGAGCATCAATAATACACCTGAGTGAAGTCTAGTAAAAAAAAAAAAAAAAAAAAAATTAGTTAATCTTGAGTTAAAAAAATTAGTGGCATTAATAGAATCGGGAGTTAACGCGATATTAACGCGATATATTTGACAGCCTTAATATATATATATATATATATATATATATATATATATATATATATATATATATATATATATATATATATATATATATATATATATATATATATATATATATATTAGTGCTGTCAGGCGATTAAAAAAATTTATCTAATTAATTACAGGATTTGTAATTAATTAATCTAATTAATCGCATTTTAATCGCATAACCATTTTATGCCTGATATTCTATATTCTATAATCATATTTCAAATTGCATGTGTCCGGATGGCAGAATTCAGTACTGTATCTACAAAACCTTCTGTTTAATCATCTTCCATCTATTAATTTGCTTAGATTTTTCAGGTCTGGTCAATATGAGCATGGTGTTATTCACAGTCAAAGATAAAAAAAAATTATTGATATTCTCATTTGGTTCATTACAATTTACTCAAAATAAAATGTTCATTCAATCAATCACCACGCAGATTGATTGATTGAATGAAAATGTTATTAACAGATTGCAGAATGGGTACAATACAGTACGGCTCAATACACACAATTGTTAAGGGGATGCAGACCAGAGAAAGACTTTCGTCTTGTTTACATCAGGGTCCCCCATTTTCAATTCATAATGAATTGTAAGTAAGGGTGCACCTTGCACCGTGCAATCCATTCTTTGTGGATCTAGCCCACAGTATTTCTGACACTGGAAATACATTCCCTGAGATTCATAGATGTCCCTAGAATCAGATACCAAGAACATGCAAATGGACCATATTAAAAAAAATCTGTAAATGTGTATTCTACATTCTTATGGAATGAATGATACAAAAAAAACGATATAAAAAAAAAAAAAAAAATTGTAATTAATTTTGAGTTAATTTTCATAACGCGATTATTTGCTGTGTAATTAATTAATCTAATTAACGCGATAAACTGACAGCCCTAATATATATATATATACATATTTCAGAGTCTGTGAGGCTCTGAAAGCGCGCACCTCAGCATACAACGCCGGGCTTGTGACAGGCAACATGAATGAACACAAGGCGGCGAGATACAACGTAAGGAGGACAGTAATAGAGGCAAAACGGCGCTACAGAGATAAGGTTGAACTTCAGTTTGAACAGGCTGACTCTAGAGGTATGTGGCAGGGCCTCAGAACGATGACAGATTACAAAGGCTCCTACCTGAAGCTGAACAGTGACATCTCATTGGCAAATTATCTCAATACCTTCTATGCGAGGTTTGAGGCTGTGAATAACAACACCAGCCTAAAAAACACTGCAATGGAGGGGGGGGGGGGGGGGGGGCACTGCCGATGGAGACTCAGTGTTCAGGATAACAGAACATGAGGTGAGGAGGACCTTTAAGAAAGTGAATATCAGGAGGGGCGGAGCCAGGCGTTCATGGAGTGAGACGTGTTTCACGAGAGCTCCCGACTATCGTGCAAAATACACTTTTCTCCCCACTAGTCTTTATTTTATTTTTTATTTGTTATTGGTCTTCTTGTTGAGTCGTCGAGTATCAACTACTTTCGTCGACTTTTTTCAACTTTTTGCGATGTCGATGGAGACCAGAGCCATGAGCACTCCAGCCGGCAAACTGTCACCGAATATGTCCTCGCCTTCGCCCGGAATAAGTGAAATAAGTGAAGCTGTTCTCTCGGTCATGACCAAACTCCATGCAGACTTTAAGGTACGCTTCGCTGAAACACAAAGAAAAGCACAGGCGGAATTTTTTGATACCCTTCATCGGGCAATGTCAGAGGAAATTAGATTGGCGGTTGACCCGTTGAGAGAGAAGATGGAGTCGCTACACGCTGCCTCCTCGGCTAATGCTAACGAACTAGCTTCGCTAACGACAGAGGCCTCACAACAGGGCGAGAGGATGGCGTGTCTGGAGAGCTCCCTGCTGGCTAGGCAGGCTGACGTTGCCAAACTACAGTCGGTAATTGTGGAAATACAGTCCCGGGAGAGAGGTTACAACATCAGGATTGTTGGTGTCCCGGAGGGCAGTGAGGGAGGTCGTCTCTCGGAGACCATGCCGGAGTTGTTGCAGAAAATACTGGGGAAAGATGTCCTCCCCAGCCCACCCATGTGCGAGTCGGCCTACAGAGCGGGCAAGGCCAGTCCTGGAGTGAACAAGGAGCCGAGGCCCATCATTGTTAAGCTAAACAGGCTACAACAGAGGGAGCTCATCATGCGGTCGGCCCGTGCCAGAAGGGGTGAACTCGGTCTCGGCAATCACAAAGTGGCCATTTTCGAAGACTTTACGCCGGAGGTTCAAGCACAGAGAGGCGAATACAAAGTGGGCATGGCCAGGCTATGGAAACTGGGCCTGAGGCCTACGCTATTCTCCCCCGCGAGATTATCTGTGCTGTGTAAGGGCGATGATCGTCGATCATTTTGGTCGTTGGCTAAAGCGGAGGAATATCTCGGGGGGATAGCCGAGACTGTAGCTTGATAACTATGTCGGGTGAGTGACGTGGCGATGTGGGCCTAAATACATTGATAGGGCGGACTACTCACAAATGCTTATTGTCATGCCCAAACAGGCTAACTGGCCATCGCCCATCCAAGCTAGCGGGGCATCCCAATGACTTCTAATGCATACTGGTTACTTGCCAATGCTGACCTCATGGTTGTACGTGTGTGTCGCCTCTATGAAAGCTAGCGAGCTAGCTGGACAATGTTCATATCAGATACGAGCATGCTGGCTGGTTTTATCACTAGCTTGCGCGCTAGCCTCGGGCTAACTAGCATGCTATGGCTATCGCCGCACCGAGTCATTCGGGACCCGTTAATGTTTACGTATTTTGGCTGTTGTTGCTGTTTAAGTGGCATCTGTTTGCACAATTTAACTGTGATTGGGTCCTGCCCTACCTATCTTCTGGTATGCTTTCTTTTTTTACATTTTCTTTTATCCATTTGTGCTATAGCATTGCAATGTTGATACGCAGATTCAGAAGTAGTTGGTTACAGGGATGGCGTATATAATAATGGCAAATTTTTCCCTTATAGTTGGCTCATATTAGGGCCAAGGCTCACGTTTGTTTTCGCCAGTAACACCTTCGGTTGATCTGTTTTGTTATATTTTTAGGTCTTGTTTTCCTTGTCTAGACGGGGTTTGGCTGTTTTTGAGCTTTAGGCTCCAGTCGTAGAAGGTCGGTTATGTATATATATGCAATATATAATAACTAGGGCTGTCAGTTTATCGCGTTAATTAGATTAATTAATTACACAGCAAATAATCGCGTTATGAAAATTAACTCAAAATTAATTACAAAAAAGTTTTTTTTTTTTTTTTTAATAATAATATTTTTTTTGTATCTCATTCATTCCATAAGCATGTAGAATACACATTTACAGATTTTTTTTTAATATGGTCCATTTGCATGTTCTTGGTATCTGATTCTAGGGACATCTATGAATCTCAGGGAATGTATTCCCAGTGTCAGAAATACTGTGGGCTAGATCCACAAAGAATGGATTGTACGGTGCAAGTTGCACCCTTACTTACAATTCATTATGAATTGAAAATGGGGGACCCTGATGTAAACAAGACGAAAGTCTTTCTCTGGTCTGCATTCCCTTAACAATTGTGTGTATTGAGCCGTACTTTATTGTACCCATTCTGCAATCTGTTAATAACATTTTCATTCAATCAATCAATCTGCGCTGTGATTGATTGAATGAACATTTTATTTTGAGTAAATTGTAATGAACCAAATGAGAATATCAATAAATCTTTTTTTTTATCTTTGACTGTGAATAACACCATGCTCAAATTGACCAGACCTGAAAAATCTAAGCAAATTAATAGATGGAAGATGATTAAACAGAAGGTTTTGTAGATACAGTACTGAATTCTGCCATCCGGTCACATGCAATTTGAAATATGATTATAGAATATAGAATATGAGGCATAAAATGGTAATGCGATTAAAATGCGATTAATTAGATTAATTCATTACAAATCCTGTAATTAATTAGATTAATTTTTTTAATCGCCTGACAGCACTAATAATAACAGGTTGTGTCAGGTATAGCTTATTACTATCCCCGGGTTAATGAAGGTGTTTACTTCTATTCTTATATAGGATTATGTCATTCCAGCCTTTATGCCTGACCAGAGGGGCTGTGAAATGCTTGCACCTGACCAATAACCCTTTTTCCTTTTTCTTTTTATTGTTTCTGTTTAAATGACATCTGTTTGCACAATTTAACTGTGATCGGGTCCTGCCTTAGACTATCTTCTGGTATGCTTTAATTTTTTTAATTTTCTTTTATCCATTTGTGCTATAGCATTGCGACATTGATACGCAGATTCCGAAGTAGTTGGTTACAGGGATGATGTTGAGTTATTATATAATAATAGCTATTTTTTCCCTTATAGTTGGCTCATGTTAGGGCCAAGGCTCACGGTGGTTTTCGACCGATAACTTTATTTAATTTAAACATTTTATTTTATTTGTGTTTATTGGACTAGTGGGGGGTTTAATCAGGGGTTTATCTAGAGAGGGGGTCGGAGTGGAGAGCGTCTTATTGGATCCATGATTCCAGTGGGAAACGATAGGAAGATGACCATCCTTAGTGGATGGAGCATAGGGAGGGGATTGGAGAGTGGGTATAGGAGGGTTAATATTAGGGTGGGTGGGTTAGGGTTTAGAGTAGAAGTAGGGGGGGTTGTAACTGGGGTGGTATTTTTCTGTGTTTTCTGTACTGTTGTCCTATATGTGTGTAATTGTTCCTCCTCTGAACTCTTGGGATTGACCGTCTGGGCCCGCCGGGATCAGCGCCTCTGTCCTCAGCCTGGCTGCACTGGTATGTTCTCCACGCATTTAGACAAATTCGATCATGGCTAAATTGAATATTTTTATTTGGAACGCAGGGGGTCTTAACGCCCCACACAAGCGTGCCAGTGTCCTTTGGTTATTGAAGAGAAGAAATATTGACATTGCTCTCCTTAGTGAGACGCATTTATTGGTGGGTGATGTGTCAAGGCTAGCAAATCGACAATATCACGTTATCTCCTCATCCTCAGCCGACGATAAGACAAAAGGAGTCGTCATAGTTACAAGACGTAACCTTGATATCAAAGTCCTGGATGTGTGGTCGGACACGGAGGGAAGGATTACTATAGCAAAAGTTGAGTTCTCTCATAGGAAGATGGCAATAATAGCATTGTATGCCCCTAACACATTTGATTCAGCGTTCTATAATACAATCACGAAGAATATGTTGGAACTTACTGGATACGCTCTCATTGTGGGTGGCGATTTTAATGCGTGCTGGGATGCGAAGATGGATAGGACCGGGTCCTCTGAAACAAGCGACCAAAAACAGTCCTCTAAGGCCCTCAGGATGTGGGCCCAGGACACGGGGCTCGCAGACCTATGGCGCATATCCAATCCCACCCTCAAGGATTACTCTCACCTGTCAGCCAGACACAAAACCTTCTCTCGAATATAGACTATGCATTCGCGTCCCCTAATATGTTTGATAGTTTCGACGTCTCATTGGTTCCCCTAGCTCTCTCGGACCACAAGGGGATTTTCCTTATGGCAACCTTTGGCAGGCTCTCCACGAGAGCTCCCAGGTGGCGTTTTAACTCAACCTTATTAAAGAACGATGATTTCTGTACTGAGTTCACGAGTAAATTAGCTGAATTCTTGCAGATCAATGTCGGCACGGTCGAAGACCCTAGGGTCCTGTGGAACGCATTGAAAGGATTTATCAGGGGTCATGTCACACTTTTCGCCTCCAATTTGCGTAAATCCCGGTCAAAAAAGCTAGAAGGACTGGAAACATTATACGCGTCGCGGACCTATACGCATCTTGGCAAACTAACTATAATGAACGACTAAACACACAACGTAAGATAGTCAAGAAAGAAATAAACTCCATACTTAAACAACAGTCTGAGTTCTTGATACATAGGACAAGGCAAAATTACTACTTTCACGGTTCCAGGCCTAGCCATCTGTTGGCAATGAAGATACGCTCGAATGATCATTTCTCGGATATCCCTTCGATCAAGACGCGACAGGGAACAGTCACTACTGATTCAAAAAAGATCAACAACACTTTTAAAGAGTTTTACTCACAGTTATATAGCTCAGAGGTTAATTTCGATAACTCTAAATTTGAATCGTTCATTGGCGGGCTTGAGATACCCCACATTTCTGAGGAAGAGGCTAAGGAACTGGGGAAACCGATCACTCTTATGGAACTTAGGGAGACGATTGCTGAAATGCAAAGGGCTAAGGCACCAGGCTGGGATGGGATTCCACCCGAGGTATATTTAGCTTTCTGGGACCAACTGGGTCCATTGATGCTCGATATGATCAATTACGCTATCGAACAAGGGGAGTTCTCAAGAGATGTCAACATGGCATTGATTTCTTTACTTCTCAAGAAGGATAAAGATCCCAATGATTGTGGTAGCTATAGGCCCTTGAGTCTTCTCGGGCCGATCTAAAAGTGTTTGCCAAGGTGCTGGCCCGCCGCCTGCAGAGATTTATGACGGTATTGGTACACTGCAATCAAACTGGTTTTATCCCGGAGCGCCTGGCCGCAGATAATCTTAGGAGGCTGTTGCATGTAGTCGATAACAGTAAAGGCAATACAGCTCCGTCCACAGTTCTGTCTTTGGATGCCATGAAGGCGTTTGACAGACTAGAATGGTCATACCTGTGGAAGGTACTTGAGGTTATGGGTCTTGGAAAGAATTTTATTCATATGATTAAAGTCCTGTATGCCTCGCCGTCGGCAATGATACTGACAGGCAAAAACTGTTCCACACTTTTTCCAGTCTCCAGATCTTCTAGACAGGGTTGTCCTCTGAGCCCAGGACTATTCGCGCTTTCCCTCTAACCATTGGCCCAATTTATTAGGCAATCGGAGGACATCGTCCCCATAATGGTCAATAATACACCACACAAAATTGCTCTCTATGCAGATGACCTACTGATTTTTATGGATGACCCCTCCCAGTCGGCCACAAAATTACTGGGAATAATCGACGACTTTGGTAAATTGTCAGGCTTTAAGATTAACTGGAACAAATCAGCCTGCCTACCTCTTAATGAGCTGGCCAAGGCGGTGCGACTACCAGCTGATATCCCCATAGTGGAACATTTTAAATACTTAGGCATAGAGATATTCCCCACGCTAAGTCAAACTACTAAGTACAACTTCACGGGTACTTATGATAAAATACGCCAGGATCTAGACAGATGGTCGTCCCTTCCTAACTCCTTACAAGCCCGGGCTTCCATAATCAAAATGAACGTCCTGCCCAGGATACATTTTGTTAGCTCAATGCTCCCCCTGCCCCCTCCAATAGACCACTGGCGCAAGGTACAATCGATGGTATCTAAGTTTATCTGGAATCAAAAGAGCTACTACTCAACGTAGGAAACAAGATGGGGGCCTCGCAATCCCTGATTTTAAGCTTTATTTCTGGTCCTTTTCACTGAGACCTCTGATGTGCTGGCTAGACCCTGTAGATGCTGTATCTTGGCGCTCCTTAGAAGCGGCGGCGGTCTCACCGCTAAGATTGCAGGATGTAGTGTACTCCACTGTCCCTATTTCGAAATGCCGACTGAGGTATGGACCGATCATAACTCACGTGATCCAAACATGGCGTAATGTACAGAAGTCGTGTGCGGTTAAATGCCCATGGCACCTGGACTCTCCAATTTTTAATAACCAGCAACTACTTGTTGGGCGCAAGCCGGTTAGTATTCCTCAATGGCAAAGGAGGGGAGTTCATACTCTGGAGGATATTTATGATAAGAACGGCCTTCGTGCGTTTCAGGACTTAAAATAATTGTATGATCTTCCCGGCGAGTCTTTCTTTCTTTACCTTCAACTAAGGTCAGCGCTGAGGGCGCATGGCGTGCCGTGGGCTCAAGCTTTGCAGCCACACCCCTTTCTCAGGCTCATAGTGGACAGGACGACCTCCAGAGGGTTTGTCTCAGACTTTTATACGCTCTTAATTCAATCCACGTATAAAAATGTATCATTGGATACAATCTGGCGTGGGGATATCCTGGAGTTGGACCCCGAGTTTGACTGGGATGATGTTTGGGCAAATGTGGCATTGTCTTCCCGCAACCCCAATCACCAGCAAATTAATTTAATTATATTCATAGGACCTATCTTACACCTAGGAAGCTATTTGCTATGGGACTGGTAACCGACTCTCGGTGCACTTTATGCTCTCAAAGGGCCACTGGCACTTATATGTATTGGGATTGCCCACCAGTGGCCCGCTTCTGGAGGTCAATAACGGACAAACTTTCAGATCTGTGTGGCTTAACTATCCCATTCACAGCTGTTACGCTACTCCTGAACGATATAACAACACTACCGTGTCTGTACAACTAAAAAGGGTTGTCCTAGCGGGCGTCACAGCAGCGAAGAAGCTAATAGCATTGAGATGGAAGGAGCCTGAGAAGCTCACAGTGATTAACTGGTCCCTAACACTGTTGGATGTGATTTATCTTGAGATATCCACGGCGCGGGTGATTGGGGTGGGGCAGGCTGGGATTGACCTGTGCTTCGCAGCAGCTGAGAAGGTCAGGACCGCCGTGTGCGGCTGAGCGGGGTTGGGGTGCTTGTTCGGGGGAGTCCGGCGGTCTCGTGGGAGGGGGAGGAGGAAATGTCTTGTCTGTCTTGTCTTTTGTGTTGTCCTCTTGACTTTAACTTGGGATTTTATTGGGGGGGAGCTATTTAGCTATTTCTTCACTATTTGGACACTTTTACACGGTTCCTGTGAGTCTATGGAACACCTCTGTAGGTTTTTGTTTTTCAAGAAGGTTCATTGTTTTGTTTTCTAGTCGTGTAATCAAAAGCGGCGTTTTTCTACCTTAGGCCGGGAAACGGTGCTGAATACTGGGAAAGGCCATTTATTAGATAGTACCCCTTGGAATTTAAAAGGTTGATTTTTCTTTTTTGTCTTTATAATTTGTTGTTTCTGTTATTTTCTGTGAAGTTCTGTGTACAACCAAATTATACTACAGAAACTAGTGAAGGGCTACATCTGTTCCTCCCTCCCCATCAACCTGGACCCCCTGCAATTTGCATATCGCCCCAACAGGTCCACGGAGGACGCCATAGCCCATGTGCTGCACACAGCAGCATCACACCTGGACAAGAGGCAGGGCAACTATGTGAGAATGCTATTCATCGACTACAGCTCAGCATTCAATACCATAGTCCCCTCCAAACTCATAGCCAAGCTCAGGGACCTGGGCTTGAACTATGACCTCTGCCAGTGGGTCTTGGACTTCCTGACGGGCAGACCTCAGGTGGTGAGAGCAGGCAACTGCACCTCCTCATCCATCACCCTCAACATAGGGGCCCCCCAGGGCTGTGTTCTGAGTCCCCTCCTCTACTCGCTGTACACACACAACTGTGTGGCACAGCGGAACAACAACACAATCATCAAATTTGCTGATGACACAGTAGTGGTGGGCCTGATCTCTGCAAACGATGAGAGGGCCTACCTGGAAGAGGTAGAGGTTCTGGCGGGATGGTGTCAGGAGAACTGCCTCTCCCTGAACGTCAGCAAAACAAAAGAGATGATTGTGGACTTTAGGAGGTCGGGGGTCAGGGACTACAGCCCCCTCAGCATCGACGGGGCACCGGTCGAGAGAGTGAACAGTTTTAAGTACCTTGGAGTCCACATATACGAGGACTTGACATGGACCACACACATTGACAGTGTAGTCAAGAAAGCACGACAACGCCTCTACTTCCTTAGGCGCCTAAGGAAGTTCAACATGAGTCAGAAGATCCTTAAGAACTTCTACTCATGCACAATAGAGAGCATCCTGACTGGCAATATCACCTCCTGGTTTGAGAATAGCACCGCACAAGACCGTAGCAGACTGCAAAGAGAGGCCCGTTCAGCCGAACGCACAATTGGAGGTGGGCTTCCCACTCTCCAAGACATTTACAACAAGCGTTGTAAGAATAAGGCCAAGAGAATAATAAAATACTCTAGCCACCCAAACAACTGCCTATTTGAACTGCTGCGGTCAGGCAAGCCATACCGGAGTCTCATGGCAAGCACAGAGAGACTCAGAAAGAGCTTATATCCCCAGGCCATCAGGATGCTCAATGACAATTAACACTATGTAACAAACCATCAAACACACTCACAGCACACACACCCACACATACACACACAATTTAAATGGACAACTCACTGTAGCACCCACTTTACACACTTTAGACACTAACACACTTTATATTTATATTTATTGGCAACTCATTGCACATAGCCAAGCCTTGCACCTTACCTTACCACCACAAGGTGGCACCACAAGCTACCTCATCCCATTTACCTCATCCCATTTATATTGTACTGTAACTACTCTGCATTGTATATTGTACATATTATGTATATTGAAAATTTTTGTCTTGTTTACACTTGTTTAAGTACTTGACTTTCTATTTTATACTTATTATACTTTTTATAATTATCTATTTTTACCTAGCACTCTCAGGAGCAAAACAGAAAGAAGCATTTCATACATAAGTATCTTGTATGTCTGTATGACAACTAATAAAGAAACTTGAACTTGAACTTGAAACTACAAAGGGTTACCGCTTTTACTACCACACTACAGAAGGTTAACCCTTTCACTACCACACTACAGAAGGTTAATCCTTTCACTACCACACTACAGAAGGTGAATCCTTTCACTACCACATTACAGAAGGTTAACACTTTCACTACCACACTACAGAAGGTTAATGCTTTCACTACCACACTACAGAAGGTTAACCTTTGACTACCACACTACAGAAGGTTAACCTTTGACTACCACACTACAGTTTCAATTTCTGTTTCAGTTTATTTTAACTCATTGGGGGCCAAACAGCAGAGGGCGCTGATGGCCAGTCAGCGCCAGTGCTTTATCCAATGTAGGGATAGCTTTACTTGTGAGTGCTTAAAATATATGAAATATTATAGCTATGGATCTAATGAACACGTTGATTGTCAGTGAGTTGCTTCCAGTCAACATGCACAAAACAGATAATTTTTTCATACATACATTTCCGTTTTATACCGTGATGAATATTAATATATTTCTAGAGCGTTCTGTCTAATCTCAATAAACTCCAGCAAATCGAGCTTCAATGTATTTCCTTAGAAATCGTGCCATTTGTCGCTTGATTTATGAATAGTTTTCAAATAAACACTAGATTATCAATATTATATGTGTCATCATGCACGAACAGAAGCGGGGGCTGAACCGGGCTGGTCGGCGCGAACCGCACACACATTTACATTTACATTTAGTCATTTAGCTGACGCTTTTATCCAAAGCGACTTACAAGTTCTGTACGACAAGTCATCAGGAAGGGTACAAGTTAACTCTATCAGCTGAGTAACAATGTTCATCAAAGTGTTGCATGCTACAGTGTAGGTTAGTTTATTAGGACAAGTGCATGACAGTAAGGTTAGTTAGGCTTAGATTTTTTAATTTTTTAATTTTGGCGGTGAAAATACTTACCTTACATCTGATGTACTGCAAAAAGATGAATCCAATTCCTGATCGCCATTCCAAATATTGATCGTGTTTATTGATCCAAAACACATAATCCACGCTGCTCTGAGTGTCCCCAGTCCATGTGTTATAAACGTTACTCTTGCCCGAGAAGGAAAACCTGGACCGGACTTCTTAGATCGATGCACAGCCCGAGCCAGAGGGATTCACAATTGAATTCTATCAGCAAGACAAGCCTTCACCCAGTTCAGCGCAACAATGGAAAAATTATAGTTAGCAAGTTTGCAGAGGAGTATCTGATGACTAACAGTGTCAAATGCCTTCTTAAGATCTAAGAATGTGTCCACGACAACACCAGGGGCGGATTTAGGATTGTAGGAGATCCGGGGCTTAGCCCAGATAGGTGCCCGCATATCTATATTCTATAATCATATTTTAAGTGGCATGTGTCCAGATGGCAGAATTCAGTAATGTATCTACACAACCTTCTGTTTAATCATCTTCCATTTATTCATTTGCTTAGATTTTTGAGGTCTGGTCAATTTTAGCATGGTGGTATTCAAAGTCAAAGATAAAAAAAATTTTATTGATATTCTCATTTGGTTCATTACAATTTACTCAAGCCTAGTAACAGACAGTATTTCTGACACTGGGAATACATTGCCTGAGATCCATAGATGTCCCTAGAATCAGATACCAAGAACCTGCAAATGGACCATATAAAAAAAAAGTCTGTAAATGTGTATTATACGTGCTTATGGAATGAATGAGATAAAAAAATATAAAAAAAAATATATATATATATATATATATTTTAATTAATTTTGAGTAAATTTTTATAACGCGATAATTTGCTGTGTAATTAATTAATCTAATTAACGCGATAAACTGACAGCCCTAATATATATATACATATGTCTCATTGAAGAAATATGTTGCATGTTTGTATAGGCTATAGGCCTATAGCAGCGTTTCCCAAACTTAGGGTCCCGTTTTTATTATTATTATTATTATTATTATTATTATTATTATTATTATTATTATTATTATTATTATTATTATTATTATTATTATTATTTATTATATATTTTATTATTAAAACAAAAATAATAATAACAATAATTTTTTTTTCTTTTTTATAAAATTGCTGTAGATGTGTTGATTCAGTTTGGCACCACATACTTATGTGAATCTGGGTTTTCTACTCTAGCATACCTGAAAAATAAATGCTCAGTATGACCTCAGAATAGCACTTTCAAAAACCAAGCCCAGAATAGATCTGCTGGTTGAAAACTTCAACAAGCCACATACCTCTCATTAGATTTCATTGTGCCATAGATGAAATATTATACCCCTTCTAGCATGATGTCAGGTCAGTAGAATTTTTAAGAAATGGTAAGAAACATGTTTTTTATTTTTTTTAACATTTTTTTTATTTTTTTGACAATACAAACATTAACAGTAAATATCTCAATAAATCACAGGAATATACATTCCTGTTTTGAATCAATAAATGTAGGTTACAAGATATATACATAATCCCCATTATCCCCATTATACAATACAGTACATACATAATTTATGCTCTTGCTCGTTCTTCTTCCCCCCCCCTCAGGACCCCCCTTGGATAATCCATCCATTATTCGTTTCCAACCAGAGATTACAATTCATATGCTAACCTTTATTCTCTCCACCACTTCTAACCAGATTGCAATGCTGGCTTCATTGACACCTAAAATTCTTGCTGTAGATATCTCTAAATAAATCACATCAAGATAGGTAAGAACCCATACCTTCCGGAACATTTTGTCCGGTTGAATCCATCGTGATGCTATCAACTTTTTAGCAGCCGTAAGACCGGACAAAACTAGTCTCTTTAGCTGTATAGTGGCTGCTAACTGTGAAACATCATTCAACAACAATACAGAAGGCATTACAGGTATGTTCAGAAATAAAAATTCCGATAATTGCGTAGTGACTTCTTCCCAGAATATCTTAACAGGGGGGCATTCCCAATACATATGCATAAATGTACCTATATCACCTCTTAGACACAAGGAGCATAAAGAGTCTTGTTTAAGCCCCATTCGGTTCAATCTTATAGGTGTCAGGTAAATCCTATGAATATAATTAAGATTAATCTGTTGATGGTCCGGGTTGCGTGACGCTAGTCGAACGTTTGCCCAGACTTCTTGCCAATCAAAATCTACTTTCAAGTCTGGTATATCCCTCCTCCAGACTGAGTCTAGGGGAAGGATTCCATACGAAGACGTTAGTAAGTGATGATAAAAGTCAGATACGAAGCCTCTCGATGTCTCCCTTTCATAGAAGAATTTGTGATATCTGTGGTGCTCAAGTGGTATCTTTAATGGGACTCCATGAGCCTTCAAAGTTGCTAATAACTGTATATAGAAATAATAAGTGGAGCTAGTGAGGTTAAATTTGTTCTGAATTTCATGATAGCTACAGAAACCCCTTTCGTTGAATATATCTCCCAATGTATGTATGCCTTGCTTTTCCCATTTGGGATATCTAATAGGTCGTTGTGCAATAAGGAGTGCTTTGTTATTAAATATGGGAGAATGGCTATGCCATTTGTGTTGGTTAGTGCATTTATTCTGTGTGTCACGCCATATCCGAATCACATGTGTTATAAGAGGGCCAAATTTCAAGTTGCATTGCTTAATTGATAAATTGATGTATACTATATCCTGCAATCTATGTGGTGCCACTATGTTTTCTTCTAATGTTCTCCAGGATACAGATGCTTGAGGATCAAACCAGGTGCTCAGTGGTCTTAAAGAGTACGCTTTAAAATAGTGGTAGAAGTCTGGAAATGCTAGACCTCCGTCGGCTTTGTTTCTCTGTGCAGTGGATCTTTTTATTCATGGAGGTTTGTTATTCCAAATAAATGTATATGCGGTGGAGTGTAATTTTTTCCAGTAATCAGCAGGAGGGTGTAAGATCCTCATCAAACTGGCCAGTATCACGTCTTCGTCTGTTTGGCCCTCCATCCAATTCCTCTGCGTTGTGTACTTTTAATGGTCCTGACGTCTCCGATACTGGTAGATAAGATCCTTATCTCCCCTGTTAGTGCAATCCATAAACCATACTAATTCTCCACCTCCGTAAGAATTCGACACTTCGACACCGTGAGATACCTTATGAGGAAAAGCGTTGTTTTATTGCTATAAACAGAACCTCATAATCAGATGTTGTCAGATGTTATCAAATTGTATCGTCCTTGAAGAGTCTATTCTAATGATCTTTCGGTGTGTTCGTCTATCGTCCTTTTGTGATTCAGTCCAATAGTGTTCAGGCCTGTTCGTTAGCCTAACCCTCCTCGCGTTAGCCGAAGCTACTGTAATGATGATGTGGCATTCTCCCTTCCCCCCCCTCCGTGGTGGAGGAGGAAGAGTCTCTCCTGGTTCCTTCCCTCCTAGTCTCAGTCAGATTTTAGTCTGCCCTACCCGGAAACACCGTTCGATTTATAGATCTTCGTCGTAGCAACGACGGCCCCCCGCCCCTCTCCTGTTTGTCATGCGACGTGCTGTCATGACGACGGCTAACCTTTCACACATTAAAATGCAGTCTCTACTGTTTCATTCAAATGAACCGCTCTCCCTCGCTCTGGGAGACACTCACTATCAGTGTTATGTCTCCGAGGAATACAAAACAAACAACCTCGCTGGCAGTGTGCTGTGACACCGCTCCTTCTCCACCGTCAATATCATCCCGTGATGATAATGATATTACCCTCTTGAAGCGTCTCTTTATATCAGTTTATAACCAAATATACATTGAAAAAACCACCATTTTCTCTCAATCCCCCCTTGATTCTTATCACCCCTTCAGAATCATAAATCATTATTTGGTTTTTTAATTAATTATGCCAAAAATAGCCTGTGGTTGAAGCAAACCAACCTCGTCTCTCGTGCACAAGAAACGAAGACGGCCCACGGTCAACCCAGTGATCCTGCTGCCTGATGTCTGTTTGCGCCCCCCCTTCGTGCACAAAGGGAACCAAAACCGACCACCAAAACCAACAACATCCAACGACTCATCACAATTGGAGCTCCTCTGTCTGCTCCCAATAATTATATCCTGTTGTTTCACTGTTTTCCCTCTTATCAACCTTCTATATATATATCCTTCTATACATATATCTTCTATATGAATCCTCCATTTATATCTCATACTCCTATCAATGAACACCGGACTTCTCGCTGTTGTCTCGTCTCTCGATCTCCTGATTGACTCTGAAAGGAAGTCCCTGTTTTGTCCCTGATTCACCGCCCGTGCTCTGTTGTTTCAAAACGCTCTCTAAACAGCGTCTCCGCAGGGAAACCCCCTCCGATGTCCGCCTCGTTCTCCCCTGGGCAACACCGCCTGCGACCGCTGGACTCCGCCTCGTCGGCCGTCTCCGCCCCGTTGGCCGTCTCCGCCCCGTCGGTCATCTCCGCCCTGTCGGTCATCTTGGTTGAGGCTCATCTCCACCGCCGTCGGCCCTCTCCAGACTCTGAAAGCAGAAACACCACGCCGGCAGTTTTTCTGTACACTCGACCCTGTGTTTTCTATTAGTCTACCGTGGCTTTGGGCCTGCAGCTCGTTCTCTATATATTTTTTCCTCTGCAAGCCCCTGCCATGGCCACGCCCTTTCAGACTGTTGGACGGTGTGAGTGTCCTACAGCCCATGGCGCTATTTGTTCTCTATTAGTCCCCCACCTTCTCAACACCCATATCTAATCCTACAGGGCTGTTCCCTGTTTTGTTGTCTTCCGGCGTGACACCAGCAGCTAAACGATACCCACTCGGCGCTCTACATTTGTCCCACGGGTGACCCCCAGCGCGAGCCAGTTCTTTCTGGTGACGTGTCCCCTCAAGACTCTGCCTATTTATTAGGTGTGAGAAGGCCCCACTGGAGATCGAACTCCCTCTTATTTCATAATTAAACTTATTTAATAAACCGCATCTCATCTCTCTCTGCAATTCTTATTTAACCCATTCAATAATAAACTATTCAATTAACCTGTATATCAATATTATTATTATGATAATAACATACAACCGAGCATCGCTCTAACATACAACAGAGCAGGTTGGTTCCCTGCCCCTAACTCACATACGTACTCGTACTATCATCTAACATACAACAGAGCTGTCCGTCGCTCTATACCCTACGGGGCTGTCTACCATCGCCCTGGAGCTGTCACGTCGCTCTATACCCTACGGGGCTGTCTACCGTCGCCCTGGAGCTGTCCCGTCGCTCTATACCAGGGGTGGGCAATTATTTTTCCCGGGGGGCCGAATGAGCAACTGAAAATATGTTGGGGGGCCGGGCCAAAATTTCAAACTCAATTATGCATAATATAAATTTTATTTCTATATAAAAAGCAGTAAATGGCATTGTTTTGACCCCTGGTAAGAGTGTATGTTATTATTTGGCAATTAAAAGGTGAGGTTAGCTTTCAAAAATATCATTTATTCAAATAGAATTTATTTCCAAAATGATAAACAAGGGCATTTTGAGTTTCATATACTATTGAAACAAGGATTTTCTTAGCTTTCTAAAGACATCACATCATCTTATAGCAAAAATAAACAAGACATGGGACTGAACTGTGTAAAGAAAAGTGTCCCAGTTTTGTAGCCTTTTTTACTTTACATGCCTATATTAAACATTTAATGTTTTCAGAACTGTGCAAAAAAAAGAAAAAAAATATCAAGTGTCCCATTTCACCTGTTATATTTCCACATTTTAGTGTTCTTCAGTTCTTTTTTTTCATTCAGTGTGAGAAATCCAGTCTCTGTTGAGCTTTAACAAGTCCATCAAAGTCAGGTTGCATGTCTGAGGTGGAGATGCGAAGCACAGCTGCCAGATGTTCATCAGTGAGAGAGGATCTGTACCTGGACTTGGTAAACGTCATGACTGAGAATGTCTGTTCACATATGTAGGTGGATCCAAAGAGAACCAACATCTTCTGAGCATGTCTCCTACGCGTATATTGTGCGTGTGAACGTTGACATGAAAAGAAAAAAGTAAAAAAAAAATAAAAATAAAAATATTAAAAAAAAAAAATATTATCATGTAATCTTTCGCGGGCCGGTCAGAATCATCCCGCGGGCCGTATCCGGCCCGCGGGCCGTACAATGCCCAGGTTTGCTCTATACCCTACGGGGCTGTCTACCGTTGCCCTGGAGCTGTCACGTCGCTCTATATACCCTACGGGGCTGTCTACCGTCGCCCTGGAGATGTCCCGTCGCTCTATACCCTACGGGGCTGTCTACCGTCGCCCTGGAGCTGTCCCGTCGCTCTATACCCTACGGGGCTGTCTACCGTCGCCCTGGAGCTGTCACGTCGCTCTATATACCCTACGGGGCTGTCTACCGTCGCCCTGGAGCTGTCCCGTCGCTCTATACCACACTTTGAGTTCCTTTACAAAGTTCTCACATACACCACCGTGTATACACACAAGCAGTTGGTAATTTTGAAAAAATTAAACTCCTTAATTAACTTAAACTCTAAATATTCCCCTATGGGTAATGGAAACTCCCCAGCACTACCCCCCCCCCCTCCGCAATTAAACTCCTTAATTGAATTAAACTCTAAATATTCCCCTATGGGTAATGGAAACTCCCCAGCACTACCCCCCCCCCCTCCGCCACTAGGTGGCGACCTACTCCTCCTCCATTTGCTTGTATTATCCCACTGCCCCCCTAGATGGCGGCCAAAACTCAGTCTAGAGGATTGTAGGTGACGTGTCACTTCCTGATTCTAAACCCCTCGTGGCTCTGCGGCCATTTTGATTCGGTGCAAATGGCTACTCTCTCAACAAACGAACGCTGCCCTTCCTTCCAAGGCCTAAAAACACTGCTGTTTTTCCTCTCTTTCCTATCCATTATGAGGGGACGCTTTCTCAGACTAATACTCTTGCCTGATCGGACATAATACACACTGGTACAATCTCCTTTCGACTTTCCTTCTGTTATGAAAACAGTCCCGCCATCAACAATTTTTCAATCTGATTCAGCACCCCCCCCCTCTCCTCATCTCTCTCATTATGGCTCCTTCTGCCCTATTTTGCTTTTTTTCGTCATCTATGACTGTTTTGGTTCCCTTTCAGATAACACCTTCGATTTTCAAAACAAAACTGTGCCGCTCTGCTGTTATTCAAACACACTATTACAGCTGGCATTCTCTCTGTGTCAAACTAAATATGTTTACGTTTACGTATGCACTATCTGTTCGTTTTTATTTGGCTTAAAAGATCAAAACAACCGTGTGCACAGTTTCCCCTACAGCGCTGGTTCGCCTCCTGACCACTCGACTCGCCGCTCTCTCCCAGGGCTGGCCGGCCTTGCTTCGATCATGATTCTCCCACACATTGATGACTGTTGTCCACTGTCGCCCCATTATTGAAAAAGTCTTTATCCGTTGTTCTTATCTCTTGCAAATCCGGCTGTCATCAACAACCAACTGTTCCCGTTGTTTTAATCTCTTGCAAATCCGGCTGTCATCGGCACCAACTGTAAGATCCTCATCAAACTGGCCAGTATCACGTCTTCGTCTGTTTGGCCCTCCATCCAATTCCTCTGCGTTGTGTACTTTTAATGGTCCTGACGTCTCCGATACTGGTAGATAAGATCCTTATCTCCCCTGTTAGTGCAATCCATAAACCATACTAATTCTCCACCTCCGTAAGAATTCGACACTTCGACACCTTATGAGGAAAAGCGTTGTTTTATTGCTATAAACAGAACCTCATAATCAGATGTTGTCAGATGTTATCAAATTGTATCGTCCTTGAAGAGTCTATTCTAATGATCTTTCGGTGTGTTCGTCTATCGTCCTTTTGTGATTCAGTCCAATAGTGTTCAGGCCTGTTCGTTAGCCTAACCCTCCTCGCGTTAGCCGAAGCTACTGTAATGATGATGTGGCATTCTCCCTTCCCCCCCCCTCCGTGGTGGAGGAGGAAGAGTCTCTCCTGGTTCCTTCCCTCCTAGTCTCAGTCAGATTTTAGTCTGCCCTACCCGGAAACACTGTTCGATTTATAGATCTTCGTCGTAGCAACTACGGCCCCCCGCCCCTCTCCTGGTTGTCATGCGACGTGCTGTCATGACGACGGCTAACCTTTCACACATTAAAATGCAGTCTCTACTGTTTCATTCAAATGAACCGCTCTCCCTCGCTCTGGGAGACACTCACTATCAGTGTTATGTCTCCGAGGAATACAAAACAAACAACCTCGCTGGCAGTGTGCTGTGACACCGCTTCTTCTCCACCGTCAATATCATCCCGTGATGATAATGATATTACCCTCTTGAAGCGTCTCTTTATATCAGTTTATAACCAAATATACATTGAAAAAACCACCATTTTCTCTCAAGGGGGTAACGGTAACATTGAGCTAAAGAAGTTGATTCTAGGTAAAACATCCATCTTAACTATTGATACTCGGGTCTGTACTGAATTTTTAAGTTTTGACCACCTGTCAAAGTCATTTGTGATCCTATCTAGAAGTATTGTATAATTATATTTCATCGTTTGGCTTATAGTAGGGAATATTTCAACTCCAAGACATCTAAAATGTTCTACCATTGGTATATTTCCTGGAAGGAATGTTGCCTTCGCAGATACATTAAGTGGGAGGAAGGCCGATTTTGGCCAGTTTATCCTAAATCCCGATAGATTGCCAAAATCATCAATCAACTTGAAAAGATGAGGCAGTGAGGTGGTAGGGTTTTGCATGAACAATATTATGTCGTCCGCATATAAACTAATATGATGTTGTGTGCCCTTAATTGAGATTGGCTCTATGGATTGGGATTGTCTTATATACTGTGCTAAAGGCTCTAAGGATAGAGCAAATAGTCCGGGACTAAGAGGGCAACCCTGTCTGGACGAGCAGAAAAGAGTGTGGAGATGAATTTACCTGTTATTATCATGGCAGATGGGTCTTTGTATAACACTTTTATCATATTAATGTAACCGTTTCCTAACCCCATCCTTCCGAGTACTGCCCATAAATAAGACCATTCCAATCTATCAAAGGCTTTCATCGCATCCAAGGATAATACAGCTGTAGGTGCAATGGCATCCTTACTGGCATCTAACATATGTAGTAACCGTCTTATATTATCCGTTATTAGGCGGCCTTTTATAAATCCAGTCTTATCAGGATGAACTAAATATGATTATGCTTTTGAAGTCTGATGGCTACACCTTAGCATACAGCTTAATATCAGTTCCGAGGAGGCTTAAGGGTCTATAACTACCACAATCGGTAGGGTCTTTGTCTTTTTTAAGGAGGACAGATATGAGTGTGATATTGTCGTTCTTATGGAAATTCCCCTCTTTGATCGAGTATAAAATCATATCAAGTAATAGGGGTCCAATTACATCCCAACATGATAGGTACAGTTCTGGAGGTATACCATCCCATCCAGGAGCCTTACCAATTTGCATTTCAGATATAGCCTCCCTAAGTTCCTCTTCCTCTCCTTCCCTCCCTCAGATATCCACGTCTCTGAGCGGATCTCGGCCTGTCTGTCCGACATCTCCGCCTGGATGACGACCAACCACCTCAAACTGAACCTAAGCAAAACAGAATTGCTCCACCTGCCGGCCAAATCCTCCCCCCTGACCGACCTTTCCATCACAGTCGAGAATGCAGCTGTGACCGCGTCCCCGACCGCCAAGAACCTTGGTGTTGTCCTCGACGACCAGTTGAACTTCTCTGCTCACATCGCAGCGACAACCAGAACCTGCCGATTCCTCCTGAGCAACGTCAGAAGGATACGCCCCTTCCTGACAAAAGAAGCCACCCAACTCCTCGTCCAATCAACAGTCATCTCCCGCCTCGACTACTGCAACGCACTGCTCGCTGGCCTCCCGGCCACTGCCACTAAGCCTCTTCAACTCATTCAGAACGCAGCGGCCCGCCTGATCTCAAACCTACCGAAGTCGGCCCATGTCACCCCACTTCTTAGGGACCTGCACTGGCTCCCCATTGCTGCACGAATCCGCTTCAAGGCCCTCGACCTAGCATACCGTGCGGCAAAGGGAACTGCTCCCGCCTACCTCCGGTCAATGGTCTCTAACTACACACCCTCAAGACCCCTACGCTCTGCATCTTCTGGCCGCCTCAGACCTACTCCTATCCAAGCTCCGGGAGGGTCATCAAAGAGAAGTCGCCTATTCTCAGTCCTTGCCCCACAATGGTGGAATGAACTACCCACCCCAGTTAGGACAGCCGAAACACGTCCAATCTTTCGCCGTCGACTAAAGACGCACTTCTTCAACCATTATCTGAATTAAAAAAAAAAAAAAAATCTAACCCTAACTAACCATACTGTCATGCACTTGTCCTAATAAACTAACCTACACTGTAGCACTCAACACTTTGATGAACATTGTTACTCAGCTGATAGAGTTGTGCTCTTCCTGATGGCTTGTCGTACAGAACTTGTAAGTCGCTTTGGATAAAAGCGTCAGCTAAATGACTAAATGTAAATGTAAATGTAGTGTAATAGGTGTGTCTAGCTGTTTAGCGTCTTCCTCTGAGAGTTTAGGTAGATTAATTTGATTAAGATATATATATCCAGTTTATTTTGATCGAAAACCATTTCTGATTTGTACAAGTTGTAGTAAAACTCTTTGAAGGTGTCGTTAATTTCTTTGGGGTCTGTAACAAGTCCTTGTTGGTTCTTAATAGTAGGGATATCTGCAAATTTCGCGTTGGAGCGTATCTTCATAGCTAGTAGGTGACTTGGTTTAGAACCATGAAAGTAATAATGTTGTCTTATGCTACTTATTTGAAATTCAGATTGTTGTCTTAAAATGGAGTTAATCTCCTTTTTTAACACATTAATTTGAGTCTCCAATCGAACCGAGTAGTTGTGTTGTAAAGAGGAGAACAACGAGGAGTAAAGCGTTTCCAGCTCTACCAATTTGGAACAACGATTCTTGCGTAGGTTGGAGGCAAAGACCGTAGTGTAATCCTTAATAAAACCCTTTACAGACATCCATAACATTCTGGGATCCTGTACTGAATTCGCATTACTCCGCAGGAATTTAATAAGTTCAACTTTGAATTGTATTATGTATTCATTGTTTTTCAGCAGTATCGAGTTAAATCACCATCTTGGGGCTCGGGATGACAGTATACCAAATTAACCTTTCAGGAGTAAATAGCTGTGATCTAGCTGCATTAGGCACCATTTCCACGTCATAGCTATCAAATAGTCTAGGGGATGCAAAAACATAATCTATTCTGGAAAATGTCTTGTGTCTTGCAGAGCGAAACGAGTACTCTCGGGCCATTGGATTGAGTAATCGCCATAGGTCATTTACACCAGTATTCTTGGCCCAATCCTTTAGTGCATTAGATGCATGTTTCTGATAATTGGAATTGGTGGGATTAGATTTATCCATCACGGGATCCCAATTAGCATTAAAATCCGCGCCAATTATAAATGAATACTCAGGAAGGTTCAACATTGCTCTAGTGAGTATAGCGTAAAAGTTAGCGTCGTACAGATTTGGGGCATATGCCGCTACCAACGTGATTTTCCTATTACTATATTCTACTTTAGCTATGGTTACTCGGCCATCCGCATCAGACCATACGTCCAACAATTTAATATTCAACTTCCGTTTCGCGACTATAGCCACCCCACGGGATCTCGTTCCAAAAGATGAGTAGCTAATGTTATGATATATTTTGTCCGCTAGCATTACGTTATCCTTCACTAAGAAATGTGTTTCGCTTAAAAGAGCCACATCAACCTGTTTGTTTTTCATCAGTGTAAGCACACTTTTGCGTTTGTGTTGTTTATTTAGTCCCCCAGTATTCCAAATCATTATATTCAAACTAGCCATAATCTAAACATGTTGTTGTATTCTTGTGTGTAATTCGTCTGGAGTTAAACTTCACAATAGATATATATCCAATTATTGAGGTCCTGTTGAGAGCCGAGCCTAAAAACATACATATAAACCCAATCATATAATCCCCCCCTCCCTTACACGACCAGTTAGCCCAGAATTAGCTATTTATCCTTAACTTTCCTAAGCAAATTGCCATAGGATCTTAAACTTTTAATTCTACCTTAATAGAATGTCACCCGTGGCTTAGCCACTCTCCCGTTAAAATAATAAAAAAATAAAAATAAATATGCCTCAAATATCATAGTATATTCACTTAAACCTTATACTAACATGTATAAGTTAAAACATATCGAAGAATAAGAAAGGTGTATAGAACCAAATTATAGACACCTCAAAAAATAGAGAACATTTGTTTAAATCTAACTTTGCCAAATTTAAACACCTAGATGAAAAGGAAGGTTTTAAATATGTGTATGCAGTTTGTCCCCCAAACATGGGTAGGCAGTATTCCGTTGTAAAGGTTGTTGTTCTTTCAGATGTGATTCTTATGTATGGTCACAAATTGTTGTTTATGTTCCAGGGCTTTCTGCATGCCATAGGGTGATATTATTCCAGAATATTCCGATATGACACCGAGCGTTGAAAGAGTCCAGAGTATTCCAAAATGTCAACTACATAGCATGACTTGCATAAAACCCATTAATCTAGCGGGCCCAAACAGTGAACCTTTACAATAATATAGTATCTGGCGTCACATATTAACCTATCTACATCAATGTCATCAAAGCTTGTTTGGTGCCAATTTTGGTGTCCAAGTTATAACGTAAGTAATCAAAAAATAAAAACGTTGTGGGTCCCTCATGTACTCCTCGGCTTCTTCAGGCGAGGAAAGCTTTACCCTTATTCCATTTCTATCCATGATGGTAAGATTTGCAGGGTAGCGTAGTGTAGGTGGGAATCCCTTCTCAAAAAGACGAGTCATCACTGTAACTAGCTCGTAGGGCTACAACCTCGCGGCAAAAATCTTCGTAGAAATACACTGGTTTCTCGTTGTATTGCAGATTTCCCCTCTTCTTTCGTGACGCCCGGATAATTGGTTCTCTTATTCCAGTTTGACGTAGGCTAGCAATAATCACTCTAGCTTTGTTGTTGTTGTAGTCTCAGATGCCAATTCTGTAGTGCTGATCCACTATTGGTGTTGTGGAGAGGATAACTGATCCTAGGATTTGAGCTAACACTGTCGCGAACGAGTCGTTTGTGCAGTCAACTGATTCATCCAGTCCTACTATACGGATATAAAATCTTCGGGAATGACGTTCCATTTCGAATATCTTAGCTGTTAGCTTCTTGTTGTTGTCATCCATCTTCACCGTTAGTTCCACGATGCCGTCATTTAAAGCCCCTTCGCTCGTAATGAATCTCAGTGTATGTTCAACCAAGGTGGCCTCAGCTACATTAATGCGTTCGGTTTGTACTGCAGCCGCTACTTTTAAATCCTCGATTTTGGATTCGATAGATTCTTTGATAGCGTCAGCCTTAGTATCAGCCTTATCAACCTTATCGGTTAAGATCTTTATTAGTTTAGCAAGAGACTCTATATCGGATGCGGTGGCGGGGACGCTGGAAGAAGTGGCAATTTCAGCTGTTTTTCTTTCGATCTCTCCAGCCAAATCCCGAACGGAGCCCGTATCCACAGGCAAATCCTCTGTAGCTAGTTTGGCGTTGCGCGTGTATCTTTCTTTGGTCCCATCTTGATTATTTCAGTCGATATAGTTAGTTGAAGATCTAGTTTATATATACGTCGAAGTTTAAACACATTGGTGTTGTAAAAAGTGGTTTTTGAAGCAAAAATTAAAAAAAAAACGGGCGAGAGCTATAACCAATGCGATCGTTACATACTAGTGCTAAACCGGAAGTCAGTAGAACATGTTTGTTCATTTAAAAGTGTTACAAAATTGTATGTGTTATGAGCGGGGAACCCAGGGAACATAGAACCCGGGGAACATAGGGATGACCCCGAATTCTGCTATAAGAGTTGGCGTTTCTTGCCTGGACACGCTACTATTTCCAAATCAAATGTATATAATAGGTATTATGTTTCATCATGAATGCATGAAAGGGGGGGGGGGTAGTTTTTTGATGCTTTGATCGTCACCAACGGCATACGTTTTGGAGTATGTTACATATGATCGTTGCGATCGATGTGAAATCATGGTTGGATCAAAGTAGGATTGATGTCATATAGTCCTTACCTTTACTAGGATGTATCCCAAAAAGAATATTCCAATTGTCTGATCGCGATTTCCAGTGTCCATCGTGTCCCCAACATAATCTGGCACAGCACATGCATCGGGGGCATTGGATGCGTTTCAATGTGATCGGGTGAACCGCTAGACTCACCTGACCCAAAATACTGCGCCCATTTTGTCAACGAAAATGATGACTAAATATGGTCGTCAACGAAGCTTTTTCCCCTGACTAAATCTAGACTAAAACAAAAAAGACTAAATCTAGACTAAAACTGACAAAGACTAAAATGCTCAGACCTGTAGTTGACTAAAACTGACTAAGACTCAAATGAAAAATAAATGAAGGTGACTAAATATGATGAAAACAAAAAAGGAGCATTTGACACATGACTAAGACTAAAACTATTGGTTTGATTATGTCTTATGGTGTATATATGTGGAGCACTTCTATGCTCTATATGTATATATATTATTTTTGTACAACCAGTGGTCATGTCTGCTTCACATGGGCTGTCGAAACGTTCGGTTCACTTTACTGTTTGTTATTTTAAGACTGGTGAGGGTCTTTAACTGTTTACATCTTTAACTCATTACATTATGTGGGGAGTGGGGAGAGGGGCGTCTACATGAATCTATGATCCCAATAGAAATTAATGTGAATTTGACTGACTGTAGCGGTACATAGAATTGCATTACAAGATAATAAAATGCCATTTTTTTTTCATTAACGAACACTAGACAAAATTTCATCCGTTTTCTGTGACTAAATCTAGACTAAAACAAAAAAGACAAAATCGAGACTAAAACTGACTAAGACTAAAATGCTCAGACCTGTAGTTGACTAAAACTGACAAAACGAAAAATAAATGAAGGTGACTAAATATGATGAAAACGAAAAAGGAGCATTTGACACATGACTAAGACTAAAACTTAAATAAAAATAGCTGCCAAAATTAACACAATTTAACACCGGGTGTGAAGAAAAGGTTTCAAAGGGTGGGTGATACGGCCACCAACAGGATGTGGCCGGTATTGCACTCTAGCGATCTCAGAATGATTCCCTATAGTAACCCTGAGGTCTGTGTGCCTGAAATGAATAAAAAAATCAAATAAAAGAAATAACAATCTAAAAACGTATATATACGTTTATGGCGCTGAACGGTTGGCGAGCACACACATGTATATATACGTGGTTGGCCGGGAATGAGTTAAGGAAGCAAAGATTTGTCTATCTGTTGATAGTTTGGTCTTAACTCATTCAGCGCCAGAGGGCGCTGTTTACTGTGTGGTTGAAAGGCCAACGCTTAAAGTATAGGAATGCGTGGCGGTGTTTGCAGGGCTAAAACTATATTATATATTATAGCTATGGATATAATACTATTGCCCCTTTAGGAGAGCAGCAAAGACACACTGCACTGCCTGCCCCATAGACCGTAGTCAACCATGCAGTCCGCACATGGTACGCCCGTCTTGTGTGCGCCAGTATGGCCTACGTGTCTATTGAATGAACAGTAGGCTTATATTATTCTAGTTACTTGTTTCATTAGGATTTAGTAGATACTATATGCTCTGCCCTACGTACAGTATAAGTACAGTCTGTGTACCCCTTGGTAAAATGCTGACGGCGGGTGATGAGGACGTGGCTCAAAAACTAGCGCTCCCATCACTCTGGTATATCTCGTACACATTAGCGTCATGACGCACGTACGTGGGATTCCGCCCCGTCATCTCCCTCGATGTCAGGGCAAATATTTGCATATCCTGCTCGTCGCGGGGGAGGGGGCGGGTGGGAGGGGTTCCCCATACCCACCAGCTTAGAGGGTGGGGCTGGGGTTCCCGGCCATTGTAAACATCACAGGCTCGCGTTTTCTTATTGGCCCGAGAGATAATGTCCGTGAGTTGGGGTCTGCGTGGCAGCCCCCATAATGTATGCAGGGGAAAGAAAACAAGGTTACCTATTTCTGTATAGTTTTACTATAGTCAGTCTGATGTAGAAGCCACAGTCAAGCAGCAGCAGGCCACTAGCTCCTTATTGATCAATCTCCTGATTTATTCTCCTGATTTATTCTCCTGGTTTATTCTCTTGATTTATTCTCCTGATTTATTCTCCTGGTTTATTCTCCTTTTTGGACTTTATGGTGTTCTTGTTTTGTTCTTGACTTATTGTGATGTTTGTTCTTGACTTGTTTAAAGAAGACGTGTACGGCCCATGGGGACATTAACGTGTGTTGTCGGGCCTTACAAATAAATTTGATTTGATTTGATTTGATTTATTCTCCTGATTTATTCTCCTGGTTTATTCTCCTGGTTCAGTCTCCTGGTTCAGTCTCCTGGTTCGGTCTCCTGGTCCAGTCTCCTGGTCCAGTCTCCTGGTTCAGTCTCCTGGTTCAGTCTCCTGGTTCATTCTCCTGGTTCGGTCTCCTGGTTTATTCTCCTGGTTCAGTCTCCTGGTTCATTCTCCTGGTTCAGTCTCCTGGTTCAGTCTCCTGGTTCAGTCTCCTGGTTTATTCTCCTGGTTTATTCTCCTGGTTCAGTCTCCTGGTTTATTCTCCTGGTTTATTCTCCTGGTTCAGTCTCCTGGTTTATTCTCCTGGTTCAGTCTCCTGGTTCAGTCTCCTGGTTCAGTCTCCTGGTTTATTCTCCTGGTTCAGTCTCCTGGTTCAGTCTCCTGGTTTATTCTCCTGGTTCAGTCTCCTGGTTCAGTCTCCTGGTTTATTCTCCTAGTTCAGTCTCCTGGTTCAGTCTCCTGGTTTATTCTCCTAGTTTATTCTCCTGGTTCAGTCTCCTGGTTCAGTCTCCTGGTTTATTCTCTGTGCTGCTGTTGGCCATAGCTTCCACCTGCAGCCTATGGGCCTCTTGATGTCTCTATAAACCTGCCCACAGTACATACAGCACACACCTCCCTGCTCCTCCTCGCCTCTTGGCTTTATTGGTGTGTGTGTGTGTATGTGTGTGCGCGTGCGTGTCTGTGTGTGTGTGTGTGGCTGTTCCTTGAAGTATCGCCTGTTCGATCTGAACGGCACGTGACCCGCAGAGTGAGAGAGTGAGGTTACTTCCTCCTCTCTCTCTCTCCTCTCTCTCCTTGCTCCATGGGCGACCCGCCTCACTTCCTCATAAATACTTCAGGTCCTCACTGTGCACCAGGTTTTAAAGTGATTTTCCCCAAATTAAGTTTCTGGGCTCGGGGTAAATCCATCATTGCCATTTACTCTGCTCCCAGACAGGGATTTTATATTAAATTAATACCTTTTCTGCCTGGCTTGGGGGAGTGGTCTGACTGAATTATCCATACAGTACGAATTAAATCATGCTTTTCCATCCTGGAGGTAAGCGAGGTATCTCTCAGAGAGTGCTCTGCGCGTTGTTCATTCCATCATTTTTAACTAATGGCTCGTGTCATTCGCTAAACGCTACTTTTGCTGCGTTTTCCTCCGCTGGCAGATACACTTTGCCGTTGCTCTCTGGGAACTGGTCTGCTGGAAATAAATAAAAATTATAAAAAAGAAAGAAAAGAAAACTCTAAGAAGTATTTGCTAATGATACCATTACCCTCTGCTGCCTCTCTCTCTCTCTCTCTCTCTCTCTCTCTTTCTCTCTCTCTCTCTCTCTCTCTCTCTCTCTCACCTGAGGTGTGGAGCCTCTAATCCCTTTGGCACAGGTTGGCACAGAATGACTTGCGGTGCTGCAGAGGACTGAGTGTGCCAGTTAGCCCCAGGGAGAGCTCATTGACACAGCATGGCCCAGGTCCAGATCCTCTGCTGACCTTGGCTCAGGAGGCCGGACAGGATATCTCTAGTCTGCTGGAGCCCCCCCCCCCCCCTCTCTCTCTCTATTTATCTTTCTGTCATTCTTCCCTCAGCCCCACTCTTTCTTCCACCTCTGCTCACTCTCCAGTTCTCTTTTGGTTCAGTGCCAGTGCCTCTGTGCCTCTGTGTCTCTGAGTCTCTCTCTGTGCGCATGCGTGTGTATGGTGGAGCGTGTTTGAGCGAGGTGCGGAGAGTCTGCGGTGTGAGTGAAACTCTAACTTTTTTTCTAACTTGTTGTGTTTAATGTTATGAATTAGACTGATGCTTATTTATTGTGTGCTTTTACGAGAGTATTGGCTTTAGTTGTTTTTGTTGAGTTTAGCCGTAGTATAGAGTGACAATTGTTTGGTGAGTGCTGCATCGTGCCTTTACACAGGCATGGCGGAGCACGGAGGAGGTTTGCGACTCTCTCCAGACCACGGTGTGTCAGTGGAAGAATGTTGTTTAGCTATCAGCGCAGTCGTGGGATATGCGAGTGTTAAGTCAGCTTCTAGAATGAATAAAGCAGTTGTCATTTTCCTTGAATCTACCGTTAAAGTGAATCAGATGGTAGAAAGTGGAGTGGTGATTCGGGAGACGCTTACTACTGTGTTTCCACTCGTCACTCCGCCGAACCCAGCAAAACTAGTTATAATTTCGAATGTCCCCCCGTTTTTGAAGAATGGACTTTTGGAGAAAGAATTGTCAAGACATGGGCAGTTAGTTTCACCGATTACAATGTTCTCTCTCTGGGGTACTTCTCGACACGTTAAACATGTCGCGTCTTTTAGGAGACAAGTACATATGATTCTGAAAAAGAAAGACAAGGAATTGAGTTTAGTTTTCAAATTCAGGCTGGACGATTTTGACTACGACATTCATGTGAGCTCAGGCAGAATGAACTGCTTTGGGTGTGGGGAAGCGGGGCATTTGATTTGTTCGTGCCCAGCGAAAATGGGTGAACAGCCGACTGCTGGCGCTGAGGCTACAAAGACAGCTGATAGCAGTCAGACAGCTGATAGCAGTCATACAGCTGATAGCAGTCAGACAGCAGCGAATAAGCCTTCGGCAGCTGCCCGCACTGCAGCGAGTAAACCTACTGTAGCCACACGCACAGCAGCGGAAACAATTGTGAGTGAGCGGCCAGATGCAATTATTGCAAAAGCACAGGTACAGTACACAGTGGAGAGAGCAGGGGAAATGTTGTGCAGGCTCAAAGCGTCAGCACTATTCAGGGGAATCTGCTAATTGATTTGAACAGTGATATTCAGGTTGAAGTGAGAGAGGATTTGGAGAGTACGGCAACCAAGATAGCGGAGTCTGTACTGGTTGAGGAAGATGAGTCAGAGTATTCGAAGGTTTAGAACACCTAAACACACTTTATATTTATTGGTAAAGAATTTGCACTACAACCCATACCTCATTACACCTTACTGTAAATTGTACCTCATCCCATTTCTGCTTTGTACTAGTATATTGTATTGTAACTCAGTTACTTCTACTCTGCATTGTACATTGTATATATGTATATACTGAACACTTTTGTCTACGTACTGACTTCTATTTTATACTTGCTATACTTATTTTATACTTATCTATTTTTGTCTAGCACAGTCTCTGGAGCGTAACAGAAAGAAGCATTTTGTATAAAAGTATTCTGTACTTCTGTATGACAACTAATAAAGAAACTTGAACTTGAAACTTGAAAGGTTGTACGGAAAAGGAAAAGCAGGGCTTCTTCGAGGGCTACTGGCGGGCAGGATGCGAAGGTTAGTAAAGTGGCAGCAAGGAAGGAGCAGAGCCCAGCCCCCTCTCAAACAAGGAAAAGCACACGAAATAAAGAACAGGCCACACAGTCACAGAACAGTAGTAGTAGCAGTGAGGAAGAGGAGGATGAGCTCTTGAGTGATTTATCACAGCCAGAGTTCTCTTTCGAACAGATAAAAACCTTTTTGAAAAATACAAAAGGAAAACCGATTAAATTGGAGGAGTTTTTCCCTGATTTAAGGAAGTTTCATGATTCTGTCACAATACATATGAGGAGCGGTGAGGAGGCAGGGCAACCTTTTTTCTCTCACCAAGAAGGATTCCGCTTAAAGAGGAGGCTTATAGCCTCCTCATTGATTTTTAGATTATAGGCCTAATGTGTTTTTTGTTATTGTTTGGTTGCTGCTGTATACTAAACATGTGTGACTTTAAACTGGGGTCTTTAAACGTTAATGGTGCTAGAGAAGATAGTAAGAGAGCTGCTCTGTACAGCCTGATCAGGGGCAAGAAGCTAAATGTTACTTTTCTTCAGGAAACTCACAGTACGGTTGGAAATGAATCTGACTAGAAGAGGGAGTGGGGTGGGGGAGCTTTCTTCAGTCATAAGAGTACTAGTAGTGGGGGAGTTGGCATTCTTTTTTCTAGAGATTTTCTACCTGCTTCATGTATTGTTGATGAGATCATTCCAGGCAGGTTGCTTAAGCTCTGTGCTGTATTTGAAAATATAAAGATGTGCTTTGTAAATGTATACGTTCCAACAGTGGGGTTGGAAAGGTTATTGTTTTTGGATGAGTTAAAAAAAGACTCTTAGTGCTTGTAGTCAGTGGTGCAGTGCTGGTATAACTCGGTATAACGGCGTTATACCTCGCTCACTGAGGCTGAAGTACGCGCAATCGCTTTTTACATGGCATTATCCAACCGGACTCCCGGAGAAGCATGCAGCTGCAGAGCCGCAGAGCCAGCGGCGCTCTCTGGGCCGCGCGCTGACGGCCGCGCTGTGAGGCAATAGTATCCAGCTGCAGGACGAGAGCAGCCAAAAAAAACTGTGCATGCGCGCGCACGCGCGCACGTGCACGCGCGTGGAGCGTTTGACCTACTGTCAATTTGCCACTGCAACACTGCTTGTAGTGGTGAGGAGTATCTGTTTGTGGGTGGTGATTTTAACTGCACTGAAAATCCGGTGTTAGACAGGAATCATCAGGAGCCCCATGCGGCTTCTAAAGCCTGTCTTATACGACTGGTTGAAACCCTTGAACTGTGTGATATTTGGAGATATCTCCACATTAATCAGTGGCAGTATACCTGGGCTCATTCCAGAGATAATTATTTATCGTTAGCCAGGCTTGATCGTTTGTATTGTTTTGAACATCACATAAGTGTGGTCACAAGCTGTTCGATAAGTCCGGTGGGTTTCTCTGACCACTCCCTTGTGCAGTGTTCATTTTTATAAAAAATTTAAAGTGTAAAAGACAGTGCATATTGGCACTTTAATGTCTCTCTGTTGTCTGACAATGGTTTTAAGGATGCTTTTAGGTCTTTTTGGGCAAACTAAAGGTGACTAGCTCACTGCAACAGTGGTGGGATGTAGGTAAAATACATATTAAACAGCTTTGCCTACAGTACACTCTCAATGTTACAAGAGACATGGCCAGATCTATGAGAGCTCTGGAGAGAGAAGTGATGGAGATGCAGGAGTTGGCAGGCTCCACTGGAGAAAGAGAACATATTGAAGTTTTCAAAAGGAAAAAATCAGCTCTGTCTGACCTGCTGGGTATCTCTGCTAGGGGCGCTCTGGTTAGGTCTCGTTTTCAAAACGTGGTCCAAATGGATGCTCCGTCTCACTTTTTCTTTGGTTTGGAGAGCAAGAATGGCCAAAAGAGGCTTCTACACTCTTTGAGGTCAGACACTGGGCAGATGCTGCATGAGACAGCCGTCCTCCGTCAGTGTGTGGTTGGTTTTTACAAAGAGCTCTATAGAACTGAGTACCAAGAAGAGCCGGAGGTGGCACGGCCCTTCTTTGAGGGCCTCCCTAGAGTCTCAGCTGAGGACGGCGCAGAGCTGGAAGCACAGCTGTCAGGCCAAGAGCTGCTAGAGGTTTTGCAGAGCATGCAGAGTGGGAAGGCGCCTGGGATAGACGGTCTCCCGGTTGATTTTTACAAGTCTCTCTGGTCTGTGATTGGTGAGGATCTTTTGAGTGTCCTCGGCGATAGTCTGAGTAAGGGGAGGCTGCCTCTGAGCTGTAGGAGAGTGGTCATCACTCTCCTGCCCAAGAAGGGAGACTTACAGAACATCAGGAACTGGTGTCCAGTGTCTTTACTCTGCTCAGATTATAAAGTGCTCTCAAAGGTACTGGCAATGAGACTGAGGAAGGTGATGGAGCAGGTAATCCATGTGGACCAAACGTACTGTGTGCCCAGCAGGTTGATATCTGACAACATTACGTTGATTAGAGACATTTTGGACCTCTCTGGTTTTTTGGGTTGTGACCTTGGTCTGATTTCTCTAGATCAAGAAAAGGCTTTTGAACGAGTTGAACATCAGTACCTGTGGAAAGCAATGCAGGCTTTTGGTTTCAGCTCTGGGCTTATAGCTATGATCCAGGTCTTGTACAGAGACATTGAGAGTGTACTTAAGATTAACGGTGGTTTAAGTGCGCCTTTTGAGGTTCAGAGGGGAATCCGACAGGGCTGTTCTTTATCAGGGATGTTGTACTGTCTGGCCATAGAGCCGCTGTTACACAGATTAAGGACTCATTTGTCGGGTTTTTCTTTTCCGGGTTGTGACATAAAATTCAAACTGTCTGCATATGCTGATGTCATGATAATGGTAAAATCCCAGCACGACATTAACATTGTACAATCAACTGTGATGGCTTTTAGTACTCTCTCCTCTGCTAGGGTGAACTGGCAGAAGAGTGAGGCCTTAGCAGTGGGTAAAGGGCCAATTGATGGACTTGTGCTACCTGGAGGCCTGACATGGAAGAGGGGAGGCCTAAAGTACTTGGGGATGACGTATTTTCTTCCAAGTGAGAAAATAAAGTTGTGTTTAAAATTAAAAAATCTCTCTCGCTCTCTCTCTCTCTCTCTCTCTCTCTCTCTCTCTCTCTCTCTCTCTCTCTCCCCAAAGCGATTTTTTTATCAAATCTCCACAGCTGCTATTTCTGAAGGAACATACAGACTTTCCTCCGAGATAGGATAGCATCCCTAGACCTCACAACCCTACCATCACCACCATCACCTCCACCACCACCTCCATCACCTCCACCAACACCACCATCACCATCACCACCACTACCATTATCACCACCACCACCATCGCCACCACCACCATCATCACCACCACCACCATCATCAACACCACCACCATCACCACCACCACCACCACCACCATCACCACCACCTTTACCACCACCACCAGCACCACCATCATCACCACCTCCCTTACCTCCAGCACCATCACCTCCACCACCACCACCATTACCATCACCACCACCATCACCATCACCACCACCACCATCATCATCACCACCATCATCACCACCACCACCATCACCACCACCATCACCAACACCACCACCACCACCACCATCCCTCTCTATCTCTCTCGCTCTCTCTCGCTCTGTCTCAGAGTGTGTCTGAGAGGCTTTTGTGTGGAATGTGGAGTAGTGACAGGAAGGGAAAGCCCTGTGTGACTCCCGGAGCTTTGTCATTATTTATTGACCATAAATCCTCGGGAGCCTCGGCCAGTCTCAGTTCCTGATTGGCTGGGACACGGAAGGGGGGGAAGCAGGCCTGACACTCGGCATAGTGTACCTAGCGAAGGACTCGACACACCAGGGACATGTGCTCCAAACTAATGGAAAATACAGACAGCGATGTGGTGGAGGACGCGTTAGAAGGCTGTAGCTGTTAAACCACCAGGGGAACGACAATATGTACAATAGACTTGACACCAGGGTCAGGGAATAGAAAGGTCTTATTACTGCTACTCCGTCCCCTCACTCTGCTCCCCTCACAACAGGGACAAAGCCATGAGAGTGTAAATATTGTCAAGGCATCATCACACTGTTAGGCAATCATCTTCTTGGCCGTGTGTGACAGAGTGAGGCTGGGCCCTCCGCATGGTGTAGACTAGAGCATCTCCACTGTGACACTGGGGAAGACATGCAGCATGCCAGCTAGTCAGCCAGCTAGTCAGCCAGCTAGTCAGTCAGCTAGTCAGTCAGCTAGTCAGTCAGCTAGTCAGCCAGCTAGTCAGCCAGCTAGTCGGTCAGCTAGTCAGCCAGCTAGTCAACCAGCTAGCCAGTCAGCTAGTCAGCCAGCTAGTCAGCCAGCTAGTCAGTCAGCTAGTTAGCCAGCTAGTCAGCCATCTAGTCAGCCAGCTAGTCAGTCAGCTAGTCAGCCAGCCAGCTAGTCAGCCAGCCAGTTAGTCAGCCAGTTAGCCAGCCAGATAGTCAACCAGCCAGCTAGTCAGCCAGCCAGACAACCAGCTGGCCAGAAGACGTGTCACTCATTCAGCTAATCAGGTTGTCAGCCAATCCACCCAGCCAGGTAATTAGCTAGCTAGCACGCCAGCCAGTCAACCAGCCAGGGAATTAGCTAGCTAGCCCGCCAGCCAGTCAACCAGCCGGTCGTTCCGCTTCCCACTTCCCAGTCCCCTTTTCAGTCATCTATCTGCATATCCATTCATCCATCCATCCAGCCAGCCAGCCAGAAACATCCATTCAAGTAACCAGCTAGGCAGCCAGGCAGCTACTGTAGTCAGCCAGGTAGCTAATCAGCCAGGCAGCTACTGTAGTCAGCCAGGTAGCTAATCAGCCAGGCAGCTACTGTAGTCAGCCAGGTAGCTAATCAGCCAGGCAGCTACTGTAGTCAGCCAGGTAGCTAATCAGCCAGGCAGCTACTGTAGTCAGCCAGGTAGCTAATCAGCCAGGCAGCTACTGTAGTCAGCCAGGTAGATCAGCCAGGCAGCTACTGTAGTCAGCCAGGTAGCTAATCAGCCAGGCAGCTACTGTAGTCAGCCAGGTAGCTACAGTAATCAGCCAGGCAGCTACTGTAGTCAGCCAGGTAGCTACAGTAATCAGCCAGGCAGCTACTGTAGTCAGCCAGGTAGCTAATCAGCCAGGCAGCTACTGTAGTCAGCCAGGCAGCTACTGTAGTCAGCCAGGTAACTAGTCAGCCAGGCAGCTACTGTAGTCAGCCAGTCAGCCAGGTAGCCAGGCAGCTACTGTAGTCAGCCAGGCAGCCAGGCAGCTAGTCAACCAGAAAGCATGCAGAAGGTTCTGATCCTGGCTTTCTCCTCATTGACACAGGCTGTTTATGTAGAATAACATCTCTCTGTACAAAGAGATCACAGCAGTATTAGATCTCACAGCATGACAGTGCACATTTCTTCAAATACATCATGATGAATGTTCTACTTTTAACCACCCAATCCTTTATCCAAACATAAACACACAGGTAAACACACAGGTACCACTAAAAAACGAATAAATAGGAATAGAGTGATCCTAATAAACATCCCATATTTACAAAAGAAATAATGATAATCATGTTATGACGAGACAAACACAAGCAGAGTAGCTCTCTATTGTAGAGTACAGGTTCGCATGTCATCACATCTAAGAATAGAGTCAAACTAATGGCGGCTTTAGTACACGCTGACACAAAAGGAGCTCCGGAGGGAGACAACCGTCAGTGGTGTTTCAGAGAAGCACTGAGGCTTTAACACTAAATGAATACACACAAAGAAACCTCAATCCAGACTGTCTGTATTTTACTTGTGTTCTATTTTACATTATACATATATTATGGGGTATTTCCACACATCCTTGCAGAGCCAGATTTGTAGATGTATGTATTTTTGTAACTTAATTGAACCCACAGCAACTCAGAATATCTACAGTAGTTAGTTATAGAATATAGTGTTCTGTCTTTTGCTCTTCTCTCCCTCTCTCCTATATTTTATTGTATTATGTTCTCTGTTTACTATTAGTCTTTGTATTATTCTTGTTTTGCCCCAGTCTTGTATTTGCTTGTCTTGTTTTCCATAGTTGTAGTTCCTTTGTTTAGTTTCCGGTAGTTCTTTGTCAGTCTGTTTCCCCTCCTGGGTGTCTCTAGTCGTAATCATCCCAGGTGTTTCTTGTTTGTCATTTTCTCCTGAGTTCCTGGTTTGCGTGAACACTTTAGGCAACCAACATGCGCTTCCGCGTTTCTCTGATTGGCCCAGCGCCTTCCGCGTTTCTCTGATTGGCCGAGCGCGGCTCCCCCTTAAGCTCCAGGAGAGAGGAGAGAGGCTGAAAACCCGCAGTTCTTGCCCGACTGATGGGAGCCGAATCCCGGATCCGATTTTTCTGATGAATACCCCCAAAACATGGAGGTCCCGAACGCATGGAAGTATTGATTGCGCCGTAACGAATCATTAAAAATATATACCGTTAACTGGAATATGTTGTGCCTTTACACATATGTTGGATTATGTAATTGGTTTGTCATGACAAACTAATAAAAAATCGCGATTTTCCCGGTGGCTACAACAACACACAGTGACTACTAGCCCCTTACGTGACTGCGGTTTGCAAGTCACTGTGTGTTGTTGTAGCCACCGGGTAAATCGCGATTTTTTATTAGTTTGTCATGACAAACCAATTACATAATCCAACATATGTGTAAAGGCACAACATATTCCAGTTAACGGTATATTTTTTTAATGATTCGTTACAGCGCAATCAATACTTCCATGCGTTCGGGACCTCCATGTTTTGGGGGTATTCATCAGAAAAACCGGATCCGGGATTCGGCTCCCATCAGTCGGGCAAGAACTGCGGGTTTTCAGCCTCTCTCCTCTCTCCTGGAGCTTAAGGGGGAGCTTAGTATTCCTGCCTCTGAGGAGCGCGTCGCGGCTCATGCGCATGCGCGGCCAATCAGAGCAATTCAGAGCAACGCGGAAGCGCATGTTGGTTGCCTAAAGTGTTCACGCCTCCTGGTAGGTGTTTTGTGTTTCATGCCACTGGTTACATTTTAGAATCTTTAAGTAAGTCTAGTCTTTTATTTTTGGTCTCTCCAATGCATCACTAGTTTCTGTTTTTCTGTATTATTTTCCTCTGAACTTTATATTATTGTTATTAAAGCACCATTGGACCCTCCATCTGCCTCATGTGTCCTACCCCACTACCCCTTGTGTGACAAGTAGGTTTTGCACGCATATCAAAATGTTGATTGATTGATTGTTATTTGTGACGTTTTCAGCTCTTACCCTGTCACAGTTCATTGTTTTAAAATAAATGACGTGAAGTGAAGCCTTTCCTCTAAGCTGCCTAATTTTCTAGTAGTGTGTACTGGTGGCAGAAAAGTCTATAGGCGTTTGAAAGTAGTTCCAGGGCGTCTGCTGACTGCAGGGGGTTCACTGAATATCTTGCGTTCTTTTGAAAATAGATTCCCAAAACACAATTGGGGTACAGGCAGGTTTACACTCTACCTGAAAGTGTCCTTGTTGCAAACATTTAATAACATTATCAGTTTGTTACCAATTAAAAACGTGTTTACATTTACATTTGCCCAGTGAGCAACATGGATCTCTTGCAAAGCCACATATGACATTGTTGTATCATTTAAAGGTGCTGTAAGTGGTATTTCTTTCTTAGTTAAAAGCGGTCTACATGTTAAAATGATAGCTCTACATTCTGACAGCCATTCTGACAGCCATCACTGGTATAGAGTGTTTGGTCATTAACATGGGTCTCCCAGTCTCCCTCCGCTCTGCAGGAAACACAATAGATTTTCTGGTATCTCGTTCCCATTTTATCCACATTGAAAAATTGTCTGACAAATAAGAAATTAACTAGTTTTAAGCAAATATGTGCATGAATAAAGTAAAACACATACAGCGACTTCCGGTATGAGAGCAGACGGGTAACACACGTGCGATAGAGCTCCTGGTCAAATGAGCGAAAAAACGGATAAAAAAGGACCCGAAAAGTAATTAAAAATGAAAATGCACACGAGAAGTAAGGAAGAGACAACGATTGTGAAGGAAAGAGAAATGGAGAACACACGAGAAGAAGAGAATTTGAAGAAACAGAGTCCCCGAAGCGAAGCCGAGAAAAGACAGGCGGAAGAAGGGGGAGGTCCCGCTGAGGCAGACACGGGAATGCCAGGATGGGCCGTGGTCATGCAGGCCGGGATACTGGAGAACATAACAGCGGCGATAAAACTGAACACGGACACGATAAGGAATGATATTGGGAAGCTACGGGAGGAATTGAGGAAGGAACAGGAGGACTTCAGAGGTGAAATGAATACAGAACTCAAAAGGGTGGAGGAGAAGATGGCGGAACAGGACAGAAATGTGACCGAGTTACAGACTAGGACGGCACAAGCGGAGGAATGGAACACGGAGATACACGAGGTATTAACATGTGCGATTCAGAAACAAGAACAGATGGAGACAAAGATGTCGGACATGGAGGGGAGGTCACGGAGAAATAACATCAGAATATGGGGATTGAAAGAAGGAGTCGAAGGGGAATCGGTGACCCATTATGTAGAAAAGCTTATCAAGGAGCAATTGAAGGAGACGGGACTGGAAAAAATGGAGATTCAGAGGGCCCACAGGGCGTTGGCTCCGAGACCGAAACCGGACAGACCTCCGAGAGCGGTGATTATTAACTTTCTGAGATTTGAGATTAAGGAATTGATACTCAGAACCGCGTGGACCAAGAAGATTGAAATCGAAGGGAAAAGACTATCATTTGATCACGATTACTCGACAGCGGTAGCGATAACACGCAGGTCCTACGCGGGACTGAAGAAAACTCTGAAAGAAAACGGAATGAGATTCCAGTCACCCATGACCTCGCTAAGGATTCACTGGGAGGAAGGGGCGGCGACGTATGCGACGGCACGAGAAGCGGAGCGGGAGATGAGACGACGGGGGATGCAGATGACGGAGGACGGAGAAGGAAGGAGGCAGGAGGACCAGACGCGGAGCTTGCAGCAGAGATTGGAGGGGGCACGCAGATGGATCAGAGCGGGAGACCGAAACCAGGGAGAGGAGGGAGGAGAGAGGAGAAGGCCGAGGTGAAACGTGACAGAACGAGGACGGAGACGGATGAGGAGGCCAGAGACGGAGAGGAGGCGGGAGGAGGCGAACGGATGAGTACACGCACAAGAGATTGAAAAAACTATTCAAATAGAGACAAAATATAGAAACTGAAATAACATATGCATAAACACACATTCCCAGGTAGAGGCAGGATATAGAAATGAACATAACGTATACATGGACACATAATACACAAGCTGATGGAGGAAATAAATGGAAATATAACTAGGTTTGATAGGCGAGACACAGAACATACTGAAACAAATACATAGACACACGCTGTGAGTAACACAGTTGGGAGGGATTAAAGGGATAAATGGACATCACATAGAAAATAGAGGAGAGGAAAAGAAAGTGAAAGGGGGTACACAGGAGACACCGCACACGGGTATGGGAGGAAGGAGGGACAATGAAACATATGAGTCACATTGAGAGGGACCAAGAAAAGAGGGTCATTGATCAGAAGGAAGGACAGAGCGCTTTTGACCAGGAGCTCGACAGCACAAAAAAAACAGTAAGAAAACTGGACAAATATGACGAGCGATTGGGGGTAAGGGTTTCAAACCCCCAAGCCGTCAGGAGGGGGCCTCTCGCTAGGAGGGCAATTACCCCTCACCCACCAGCAGGGGACAGGGGGGGACACAGGGACCCCCCGAACGCCTTGGGAGCACTTTATGTAAAGTTTATGTTTTTTATTTATGTTAATCATTATATGTATTCAGTGAAGAGAGCGGAGGCTCCAACCGGAGGGGGGAATGAGTGTGACATGGGGGGGACTGACAGACGAAAGAAGAAGAAAGATGACAATGGTTAAAGGTATAAAAATGATGTCGTTAAACGTTAATGGAATGAATAATGCGATAAAGAGGGGCAAAGTGATGTTGAAATGTAAAAAAAGTGAGATGGAAGTGATTTTTCTGCAGGAGACACATTTGGTAGCACAGGATCATGAGAAACTGAAGAGATTTGGATATGAAAATGCATACTATAGTTCCTTTAAACAAAACCCGAGGAGAGGAGTAATCACGTTAATCAAAAACACAGTCAAATTTGAATTGATCAAGGAAGTAAGAGACAAGGAGGGAAGGTTTGTTGTTTTAACGTAGTACTGAATCACGATCTAGACACCACGAGTACTAGAAAAGGACGGGCACCCATCAGTAGATATATGAATATTCAGATGACGGAAATGGGAATTACAGACGTTTGGAGGGGGATGCACGCCATGGACAGGGAATACACACATTACTCACACCCACACGTGACATATGCGAGAATAGACTACTTTTTGATGACGACGGGGGACAGTTACAGGGCACGGGAGAGCAGTATAGGAGTGGCGGACATATCGGATCACAGCGCCATATATCTGACAGTAGATCTAGAAGGGAGACGGAGGAACACGATTTGGAGACTAAATGTAGGAATATTAAATAACAAGGGGGTGGTGAGTCAGATCAAGGAGGAGATATCCAGATATAAGGAAGAAAATGACAACGGGGCGGTAGACCCGAACATTCTATGGGACACACTGAAGGTGGTGATAAGGGGGAAATTGATGGAAAAAACAGCAATGCTGAAGAAGGCCAGAACAGAGACATATCACAATCTGATAGGGAAGCTGAAGAAGCTAGAGGGGAGACACCAGATATCAAAAGAACAGGAAACGCTCGGAGAAATCAAAGAAGTAAAGGCCAGGATAAATAGGGAATTATTGACGGAAATAGAAAAGAAAGCGAGGTTCATGAAACAAACGTACTATGAAGGGGGACCAAAAGCGACCAGACTGTTGGCTAGGAGAATTAGGACGCAACAGAAGTTGAACACGATACACACAATAAGGGATACAAAGACTAATGAAATATTGAGGGACCCAGCTGAAATAGAGAGGACATTTAGAGAATACTATGAGAAATTATACACACAGCCAAAAGCAGCGGGAGAAGAGGAAATAGAAACATATCTGGAGAAGTTACCATTGATAGGGAAAGAACAGAATGAAGAATTAAATAAAATAATTACGGAACAAGAACTGGAAGAGGCAATTAGTAGAGCTAAAAACAACAAGTCTCCGGGGAGCGACGGATTCCCATCGGAATTCTACAAGACATTTAGAACTGAATTAGCACCCATGTTAGGGGCGGCGTTCAGACACACGATGGAAGAGGGTAAAATGCCCCCCTCGTGGAAGGAAGCCATAATCACCACGATACCGAAGGAAGGGAAGGATAGGGAATTATGTAGTAGTTTCAGACCTGTGTCCATACTTAACGTGGATTACAAGATGTATACATTGATAATATCAAAGAGATTTGAGACGTTTATGCCAGACATTATAGATGAAGATCAAACTGGATTTATTAAAGGGAGACAGACACAGGACAACGTGAGAAAGACATTACACATAGTAGAGGAGATACAAAAACAAGGGGGTAGCGCGGTACTGATTAGCCTAGATCAGGGGTAGGCAACCCTAGGCACGCGTGCCTGCATAGGCACGCGGGGGCATTTTCATAGACACAGGGGGCAGCATTAAAAAAAAAAATTTAATTTAAAAATTTAAAAAAATTATATATATTTTTTTTATAAATATTATAGTGAAATATTTTGCACTGTTGTCGCATTTATCTTGTTGAAATCCTCCCAGAGGTTCTTTTTACTACCACATATTTAATTGAGACCCTTTATTTGTTTATTATTTCAATTTAGCTGGAAATACATTGCTACATCATTCAGTAACATTTGCAGAGCCTTATAACAAAAACATTATTACGGTCACCATTGTGACCAGTGGGATTAATCAACAAATTGTATTATTTATTTTTCTATTTCATTGAACATTGCACATGTTAAAAGCCATTTTTTTTTCTCAAAATGTGAGTATTACAAGTCAACTTGTGTTCTTAAAACAATGACAATAAACATAGTTTTATTAGGTTGAAATAATGTGTTTGTGTACTTATTTTTCTGTTAACTTATTATGGATTGAAAACTGAAAACCTTAATGCACAGTAACTGAACTCAATATTTTTAAGTTCTGGTAACTTATTATTATTTACAGTGTAGTCTTGCGATCAATCAAAACTTATTTACACGATATACCTCACATTCACCCTCCATTCACATCCTGGTGTTCTCCATTAGGCCTGTAGGTTGAGCTATGACAGCACACGTACAGTACACACACCGATGGTGTGTGATGTGTCCAAAAATGTATGGGCAAATGTGAGTGAAATGGTCGCACTGTATGCAGCTGTTTGTCTGCATTGCATTCCCCCCCCCCCCAACTCAGATTTAGGGTTGATACAACCATCATAATAATATTGTTAATAATAACATAACAATAATGATGTAATAATGTAAAAATTATCATTAAAAAGACCTGATTATGAGAAAAATAATTTACGATGCATGGAATATTGTTGAGGCACACTAGTTACAACTATATTTCAAACAGGCACTCCATGTCAAAAAGGTTGCTGACCCCTGGCCTAGATGCAGAAAAAGCATTCGACAGTGTGAGCTGGACATTTTTATATAAAACATTGATGAGGTTCGGACTGAACGGGAGGGCGATGAAGATGATCAAGGCGCTATATCAAGAACCGACAGCGAGGGTTAAGGTGAATGGCAGCTTGACGGATAGAATCAGATTAGAGAGGGCTACCAGACAGGGATGTTGTCTCTCACCGACGCTCTTCGCCGTTTTCATAGAACCACTGGCACAACTGATCAGACAGACCGAGGACATCAAGGGAGTAAGGATAAAGGGAACGGAATATAAACTAGGCCTATTTGCAGACGACGTGATAGTATACATGAGGCAACCAGACAAGAGCTTCCCGGCACTGATGGATCTACTGAAGGAATATGGACACTACTCAGGATACAAACTAAACGTGACAAAGACACAGACCTTAGCATGTAACTATACCCCAACGACGGAAATTAGAGAACAGTACGGGATAAGATGGGACATGGACAAGATAAAATACTTAGGGGTGAACATCACGAGAGGGGTGGAGAAACTGTTTGAGGCGAATTATACACAGATAAATCAGAACATCAAGAGAGACTTAGAGAGATGGACAGTAATGCCCTTGGACTTCAATTCAAGAATAGAGGTCATTAAAATGAACATACTATCAAGGTTACTGTACCTATTCCAGTCACTACCGATACAAATACCACAGAATCAATTCAGGGAGTGGGACAGACTGATATCGAGGTTCATATGGGCGGGGAGAAGACCACGGGTCAGATATAAAACACTACAAAAGCAATAACGAGACTGTGGTACAAGGAAGACCCACCGACAATAGCACAATGGGTAGGAATAGTGGAAGAAATACAGGATATGGAGAGGATAACACACATGCTGAGGTTACAGGAAGAGAAATTTGGGGAAAGATGGGGAAAGTGGGAGGATTATAAAGGGAACGAAAACGACATCACAGAGGAAGAACCAAATGCAACACAAGAGGGCGAAGGGTAAAGGAGGAAAGATGTTCAAGGAGGGTCTCTGAACCCATGTCACACACCTGTGCTTTAGTTAGTATTTTCTATTTTTTTGGGATATTACAATTGCTGAATGTTTTTATACTTTATTATTTATGTCTGTTTAACGGTGTGATATTAATATTCAGGGATGATGTGGTTTGTGTATGGGTGAATCAAAAGGCAAAGTGAAAGTTAATAAACAAGAGAGAAAAAAAAGAAAGGACGAAGGATAAGGGAAGAAAGAAGCTCAAGGAGGGTCTCTGGACCCAGATCACACATACAAGCCTTAGACAATATTTATCATCTTTGAGTAGGAATTACTTGTTTATGCCTGTTTAAGGGAGATACACAATCAGCCTTTGTATCAAGTACCTAGAAAACAACTGTAGGGGAACCAGACAACTAACCATGATACCCATGTAAATATTTATGTGCACTGTTTTTTCTTTTTGTTTTTATTGTGGTGTTAGTTGTTTTTTTGTAAGTGCTGTCTGTCTAAAACTGTTAATAAAAATGTAAGTTTAAAAAAAAACACATACAGCATTTTAAAGTCAGAGAAGATTTTATATTTTATTTGATAAATTATTAACGAGAGTGAGACAAAATAATCAGCATTACAACATTTCACAAACACAGCAGCCCTAATGCTAGGCCTACCTATTTGTTTAGGCATCTGCTGCTGTTGCCATGACTATCAATGTGTTCATATATGACATATCAACAAAAACATAATTTGGTGTCTTATTTTCTTGTAAATAAGTCACAGTAGAATAGTACTGTCGTGCTTTTCCAGTGTTTTACCTACTCTACCACTGCACAGAAATTAGGCATTTTCTTTTGAACGTTACCAATGGTTACAGCCAGCCATGCTAGTAAGATAACTACACAAGCATTCAGTGCAAGGCCTCTATTCAATGACACCTGAACATATATTTATGCTATCGAAACTGTCACATAAATGCACTGTTAAATGTATGAACGTGTGTGTTAAATGTATGAACGTGTGTGTTAAATGTATGAACGTGTGTGTTAAATGTATGAACGTGTGTGTGTATTAGTTTGATCGCTCACTTGAGCGTGCACAATATTTGTAGACAGAATGTTCCCTTCTGTTGAAAAGGAGTTTGAGGAACATCGATTGATAGAAAACTGTGACTTACTCAAGGTTGAACATCGCTCATGATTTGCATCTCTTGACATTTATATGTGTTTTATTCATTTGCACGACCTTGTGTGCTACCTGTCATATTTTACACTGAATACCCCTATTCCCTTTTAAGGTGAGGCTTACATCCCTCTTTATCCCTCCCTCTCTCTGCTTGCCCTCTCTCTATCCCTCTCTCTCTCCGCCATCCTTTCTCTCTCTCTCTACATCTCTCTCTATCCCTCCATCTCTCTCTCTACCTCCCCTCTATCTATCCCTCTCTCATACTCATCTCTCTCTCTCTCTCTCTCTACATTTCTCTCTACCCCTCTCGCACTCTCTCCCACATACTCCCCCCATCCTCTCTCTCTCTCTTTACCCCCCCCCCCCCCGATTTCTATCCCTCCCTCTCTATATCCCTCCATATCTCTCTCTACCTCCTCTCTATTTATCCCTCTCTCGCTCTCTACATGTCAATCCCTCCCTCTCTGTACCCCTCTCGCACTCTCTCCCACATACTCTCTCTCCCCCATCCTCTCTCTCTCTATCCACCCCCCTCTCCCCCATCCTCTCTATCTCTCTCAGGTCTAACTGGTTGAAGCCTTGCTGTGGGCGGAGGGCGGCCTTGTGGCAGGTGTGTCTGCTGTCAGCGGGTTTCAACTGTTTCCTGGTGGCTTGTGTGATTGTGGTGGTGGTTCTGCTGACCCTGGAGCTGCTGATAGACACCAAGCTGCTGCAGTGTGAGTATCATGTGTTTAACGTCATCATATACTGTAACACCATGAGGCTACCCGCATCCATGTAGAAAATGTTCAAATAATCCAACACATATCCTTTGCACTTGTAAAAACATAGTCTCATTTCCTTTTCAAAATTTTATTTAAACTCGAAAGGCAACTGAGGTGTCCCTTGTTTACAGTCACGTCGAGTGCACATACAGAAATTAGAAGAAAAAAAGCTTATAAAATCATATCAATAAGACAACAAGACGAGGCAATTAAAACACATACAACTTGATTGACAATGGTTGGAGATCAATGTTTTAAACTCTGCAACAGAGGGGAGAATCTCAAGCTTTAGGACTGTTGGAGTTCATTCCATGAGCTAGAGTGACATCATAGCAAAATGCAGATTTACCCTGTTCCAAGCTCATTAGTTTCCATAGGTTCCAAAATTCCATTCCAATAATGATGTAGTATAAGGAGATAGCTTACCAATAAGGGCCTTCAAAATGAACAAATACCAGTGTTCAGACTCTTTGCTGTGAGAGTTTGTGGGTTTCTGCCATTAGAAAGGGTGCTTTGAGAGCACGATAGTGCCAAGTTGGCACACTATGCACACTGCTCAGTGACTCTGATCAAGCAATAGTACTATTGCTACTAGGAGGGGTTTGAAAGGAGGGGGGAGTAGGAAGTGGACTACTTAGCACAAATTGACAATACAGAATACTTTGTCACTGCCTAGACTGAACACAGAGCATACACGCAGACAAATGACCAAGCTAAATTTGTTAAATTTTAGCAAAAATAAATTATGCGTAGCTTAGCAAATTGTTAGACTAAGTTATCTGAGAGAGGGACATTAAGCCAGATTTGGACGAAGGCTTCCGACAAAGGGTTTAGAGCTTATAATTATTATTTTCTTTAAACATGTATGATCAGGAGATTAATCATTCAAGATTCAAGACTATTCAACTATTGATTAGTTAGTTGTAAATATTGGTTGAGACTAAATATTATGCAGCAAAACAATAGCTGTTAACGAAAGACTTCAAAGACACGCTAAAATTGTTGTCTTTCTGGCAAAGAAAATCATTGATATTGAAAGATACAACTGATAAAGAAAATCCATAAATAATGATTTTACCATCACTCGATTCTGAATCATTATTACACAACTCCTTTGAGTTTGGCACCTCAAAAGAATAATAAGATATGTGTAATATGTAACTGATGACTGGTATAAATGCAAGTGGTTAGCCTATTGTGATACAGCTTCTGTATGATGAGGCAGTGTGTCTGGGACTTGTCTGGGCCCTGAGGCTGAGATATATCCGAGACCTGGGGGGCAGGAAGGGTCTGGTGTCGGGGTGGTCCACAACGTGCCAGTCTGACCCGTGTCACCGCCGGCCTCATCTATATCATCAGCCACCCCGAAGGAGACGTCCTTGTCTATCATCGGCAGAAGGTCGAGGGTTAACTTGCGACCCTTGCAATATCGGGAGGCAGGAGTGAATGTCAATTGGCCTGTATCTAAATGCAAGTGCTTTACGATCCCCCGAGACAGACTGATGAGACGGGACGGATGGGAAGGTGGGAGACGCACGCGGGGGCGGGGGGTAACACAAATGTGCGGAGGGAGATTAGTGGACAAATAAATGGGGCGATGGAGAGCTGGCTGGTGGACGAGAGCAGGGGACGAAATGGGGGAAGATGAATGGACTGATGGACAGATCACTGAACACAGCAAACAAAGACAGATGGGAGGGGAGGCGGCGCGTGAAGAGAAATGCCGGGGCTGACAGCGCAGTGCCGTTGGAAGCTGTCCACAATTAGGCTGATGAATAGACAGCCAGATACATACACATTTGTTCGTATTCTGAGTGCACGTGAGCGTGTTCATCATACCAGTGTGTGTGTGTGTGTGTGTGTGTGTGTGTGTGTGTGTGTGTGTGTGTGTGTGTGTGTGTGTGTGTGTGTGTGTGTGTGTGTGTGTGTGTGTGTGTGTGTGTGTGTGTGTGTGTGTGTGTGTGTGTGTGTGTGTGTGTGTGTGTGTGTGTGTGTGCTTATGCATGCGTGGGTCTTCACTACATCTGAGTAAATTAGCAATTTTTACAATGTGTCTGTTGTTCCGTTCTATACAGTTAACAATGCGTTCCAGTTTGCCAGCATCATCCACTGGATCAGTCTGGCCATCCTGTCTGTGTTCTTCACTGAGGTGAGTCTCTCTCTCCCTCTCTCTTTCTTTCTCTTCTCCTCCCTTTCTCTCTCTCTCTCTCCCCCCTCTCTCTAAATGTCTCTTTATCGCTCCCTCTCTCCCTCTCTCCCACATACTCTCTCTCTACATGTCTCTTTATCCCTCCCTCCCTCCCTCTCTCTCTCTCTCCCTCTCTCTCTCTGGCTTACTTACAGCTGATGCAGCTGCCTATTGATCCATGCTATGTTGTGCGGTATGAAGGTGAGGTGCACCAATGGCTTCTCATTAAAATACTAACGGCAGTCTGAGAAGCACCTGCCCCTTCACTCCATGGATATATTCTGCTTAGTGGAATTAAAGGGGGCAGACCCTTACAATCCAAAGTTTAACGGCCACACTAGAGAGAATGTAACCCATTCTCATGTAACCCATATGAGGGAGGGGGACCTCATACTGTACTGTGTGCAGTTGTAGTTGGATGCAAATGCAGGACACGGACAGGGAGAGGCAGATGGCGAAGTGAAGCCAAACACAGGGCATTAATATGGAACTGGCAGGCAGGCAGATCACAGGCAAGTAGGGACAGACGGGCACATGGAACATTGAGACAATGACCTGACAAAGACCGACAAGGGGAGCCAACATAAATACACATGATGGGGAAATGACAAACTGACAACACCTGGGCAGATTTACAAATGAGAGGCAGCTGGGTATGACATCATCATCATCATCATAATTTTTTATTTATTCGTACATGGAATTATTACAGTCCAACAGTACATATTAATATGCTCCACTAAATAGACTGACGTAGAAGAGAAAAACTAGGGTAAGATGGAGAAACACTAGGGTAAGATGGAGAAACACTAGGGTAAGATAGAGAAACACTAGGGTAAGATGGAGAAACACTAGGGTAAGATGGAGAAACACTAGGGTAAGATGGAGAAACACTAGGGTAAGATGGAGAAACACTAGGGTAAGATGGAGAAACACTAGGGTAAGATGGAGAAACACTAGGGTAAGATGGAGAAACACTATAGTCTAGATGGAAATAGGGGTCCACGCGCACCCCCCGGAACTTTTTATGCCACCTGATTTTTCTTAATCCTTAAAGTGTCTACTTTCAGAACCTGCCAGGTGCCAAGCTGAAATAATGTCCGAAAGGCTCCATTTTTAACCATTTATTGCACCTAACCCAAAACCGAAACATTAAAATTTGATGTAGCAAGAGGCATAACATTTGAAGTAAACAACATACAGAGACAAATTAATAAATTTTTTCATACAAGTCTGACCCTAGGAATTCAATGGGATGGTTATTTTTGACATTTGACAACATGTTGACTATTTCTGGACAAAAAATGCAAAAAAATGCAAAAAATGTGTGTCTGACCAATTACCTTTTTATTTTTTCAAACGCATAGAGTGAATATTTGTTGACAATCCATTTTTTTTCAATCCTCCAAGTGTTTATTTTGAGATTATATTGGGTACCAAGCTGAAATAATGTCCCAAAGGCTAGTTTTAACCCTTTATAGCACCTAACCCAAAAAGGTAAAAATTTAAATATAATGTAGAAGAGGCATAACTTTTGAAGTAGACAAACTTACAGAGCAAAATTAATACATTTTCCCACACAATTTTGATCCTAGGAATTCAATGGGGTGGTTATTGTTGACATTTGACAACATTTTGACTGTATTTCTGGACAAAAACAGCAATAAATGACCAAACATGTGTGTATGACCAACTACCTTTTCATTTTTTAAAGCGCATAGTGAATATTCGTTCACAATCAGTTTTTTACTTTAAGTGTTTATTTTTGGATAATATTGGGTACCAAGCTGATGATGTTGGTGACCGGGGCTCGGCAGTTGGTTGACAGTTGGTTACCGTTGGTTACCTGGTACCTGGCTACCTGCAGATGGCAGTCTCCCACTGCTTTCTTTGGGAACAATCTCAAGGATTTTCTTAGTAAGTATTATTAATAATTATTATTAACTATTATTAAGATATACCTAATAGTCATATACAAGTAATTCTTCAACAAAAGGTCTACAGAAATCACATCTGTAATCTTGACTAAGTAGTGTTGGTAGCTAGCTAAATTGGTAGCTATAGCTAAGTTGGTAGCTAGCTGAGTTGATAGCTAGCTAATGTTTTTCAGCATTTTCAGTCTGATTACTCACTACTAACAATAGGGAAAATGAAAAAACATTGTATTCTTGACTATAGTGTTGGTAGCTAGCTAAGTTAGTAGCTAGATAATGTTTGTCTTTATGTTTCAGTTTGATTACTCATACTAACCATAGGAAAAAGGAAACATTGTATACTTTTCATTTGGTCCTCCTCAGAGTGTTGGTAGCTATCTAATGTGTCTAATTTCTTTATTCAGGCTGATTACTTCATAAACTGCTGACAATGGGAAAAAGGAAACATTGTAACACAGCTGAAGTGCCTCCAAAGAGGATTAGATCGATAACATGTATTTTACATGTCTCAACTTCTGAGTATGGTAATTTTATCACGCTCTGCAAATGCAAGGGGGGGGGGGGGGGGCAAGCGAGAAGCTATCGTATCTACAGTGTTCGTGATATGAGACTCTGCGAAACAGCCACCTCACCATACCGCATGAAGGATATTTGTGACCAAATACCATTGACGTTAGAAGGCTTGCCTTTGGATAAAACTGGCTATCATCAAAACGGCTACAAAACCTTCACAGGGAAATTGGATCGTTTACAAGTGTCAAAGGCTTCTACATCTGGTGAATCATCGTCATTGATAAACGACTCCCTACGCCATCTCAAATGTCTCTCAAGTCAAACTGAAGGGGCTCTGTGTTCCTTCTTGTTCCCAAATCAGTGTATCTTCTGTGACAAAACAACAACCAAGTTCAAGGGGAAGACTGAAGAGCTAAAAAAGTTTCAGAGTTGGAAACACAAAGAACCAGCCTGGAAATGTATCGAACCTAGGGCACAGGAATTGAAGAAAGACGATCTTTATCGCAAGGTGCAGGGCAAGGACCTCTTTGCTATGAAAGCTCAGTATCATCAAATATGCAGAAATAACTTCAAAAATGAGTACCAAAACCATGAGCGTGGAAGGAAGAGAGGAAAAAAGGCAGCAGACAACATTGACAGCCTGCAGGCCCGGAAAATGGCAGCACATGACAAGTCCTATTGTGTAGTAAAGGATTACATTCTTAGGAATGTGGTTGAACACAAAGAAGTCGTCCAGCTAAGATCCATGTGCAACTTGTACAGGAAGACACTGGAAGGTGAAGGTTTTCCTGATCCTGAATACCGCAGTGAGAAATTGGCAAGACGTTTACAAGGAGACAAAGACATATCTCGTAAACTCATATTCTCAAAGGTACCACACCATGGTCGTCTTGAGTTGAACCTTATATACAGCTCAAGCATTACTGTAGATGAAGCAGTTAAATGTGCGTACAAACTTGGAACATCTGATCAACTACAAGCAGCACCCTCAATTCTCACATTAAAAAGGCATTCAAAGAGTCAAAGGAGCTACCATGGCCCCCAACTGCACACAAGCTGGATGCTGTGAAAATGGATGAACTGCTCCCAGAGCATCTTGTACAATTTCTGAGCTCAGTGGTGACTGGGACACTTGATGAAGAAAAGTGTGAGAAGATGCAGAGGCTGGTCTATTCGATTACACAAGATGTGTGTCGAGCAGCAACTAACAGCAAGTGGAAACTCCCAAAGCACATCCTCCTGTGTGCCACACTTCGGCACCTCTATCGAAGCAAACAGGTGAGTGATCAGCTAACTTATTGCTTATGAGGTCCTACATTGTCATTGGTCAACTATGCTTCATACAGGTATTTGATATTGATAAAAAAAACATTTGTTTATCTTTACAGCTCACAACCATCCGTTCACGACTAGGACACTCAGAGACATATGACTTCAGTATGGAACTTGAGACAGCCATGGCCAAGGCTTTTGATGAGATGTCCACCAACCTGACCCCTCAAATCATCACTGGCGAGGGAAACACTGTTTTTCACAGCGAGTGGGACAACCTGAACAGAATCACCACCAACGTTCATGGTTCAAATGTGGTAAACAGCGCCAGGGGAATCATGATTCAAGAAGTGAAGGAGAGCCATGTGAGCAACACGAAAAGGACCCTTCCGCTCTATGACAGGTCATCCAAGATGAGAAGCCTTAAGATCACGCCTCCCGAGACGCTGCCAGAGCTGGCATTCAAAAGAGTTGGCCCCAAATTCCCCAAGAATGCCAACTTTACCCCTCCTGCTGAGAACCAAGTGTCATATGATGCCTCAATGTTGCAGTACAACACCCACCTCCTCAGCAGATGGTTGAACAGCCAGGGCAAGACGCTGGAGAAGACTCCTAAACTCCACAAAGCTTTCAGGCAGCTTGGTGCAGACTGGATGGTCACTGATGAGCTTCAAGAGGAGATGGAGAGCTTCACATGCATTATGTATGGCCAAGCACGGATGACATCAGTTGACACAGTACGGGTGAAAATGATGAGAAAGATGGTCGGTGCTGACAAAGTCTTGAACTCTAAGTCAAAAGTAGACCTGGAACGCCTGCCTCCCCCCAAGGTCTGTCTCATTCCACATGTCCAGCGAGCCAACTACAGAGTCACCTTCTATAAGAAGACAAGGCAATAATCGAGAGCGCAAAACCACATGATCCAGGCATGGGCTGGGAGAAGACAGGAGAAGAGGAGGTGTTGGAACCGGTCTGGGCAATTGGACCCAGGACCCCTTCTCTTGTTGAGGTACTGGCTCACAGAGCAGAGTCAGAAGAGCATGCAGCTCTTGACAAGGTGACCGATTACGGCAACAATAACTTGTCTGTGGGTGAAGTGGATGGAGAGTACGAGCATGAGGATGAAGAGCTGGAGATGGAAGAAATTGAATTAGAAGATCTCTTCAGTGACGATGAGGATGATGAGTAGTTTAGGTCAGCAAGTTGGTAGTGACATGAAAAGGTAAATGTATTCATTGTTCAAGTTGTAATTATATCACACTTTACATAATCCTTCATGTTTGATTTTGGTGCAATAAAGAGTTAAAAATAAACCCAACACGTTTTTATTTAATAATTTCATTTCATTTAAAGCATTAGAGAAAAACTGATTGTGAACATATATTCACCCTATGTGTTGTAAAGGTAGTTGGTCATAAAAAAAATGTTGGCCATTTCTTGCTGTTTTTGTCCAGAAATACAGTCAAACTGTTGTCAAATGTCAACAATAACCACCTCATTGAATTCCTAGGATCAAAATTGTGTGGGAAAATGTATTAATTTCGCTCTGTAAGTTGTCTACTTCAAAAGTTATGCCTCTTCTACATTATATTTTCATTTTTACCTTTTTGGGTTAGGTGCTATAAAGGGTTAAAAATGGAGCCTTTCGGACATTATTTCAGCTTGGCACCTGGCAGATTCTGAAAGTAGACACTTTAAGGATTAAGAAAGATCAGGTGGCATAAAAAGTTCTGGGGGGTGCGCGTGGACCCCTATTTCCATCTAGACTACTAGGGTAAGATGGAGAAACACTAGGGTAAGATGGAGAAACACAAGGGTAAGATGGAGAAACACTAGAGGGCAGGGTAGAAACGGGGTGAAAGTCTGACAACTTGACAAGGTCTGTCACAATCATGAAAGATACATTTGTTTTCTCAAAGCTGAGAACAAGTCATCCCCCTTTTCTCTATGTTTATATATTATATTGATTCTCAACACAATTACTTTAAAATGCAGATGGGGGTTTTCTGTGCTATACTCCTGTCCTCTCAAACAACACGAGAGCCTCAGGTGTGGCGTATCGACTCCCCACTTTCCTCCGAGCCAAGCCACATTTGTCTTGGTTGTTCCATGGACCGAACCCCTTTAACACTGCCGAGATTGGTCCAGGTGCCACTTTTTAACTTGTCAATACGAGCGACCCCTCTCTCTCACTCTCTCTCCCTCTCTCTCACCCTCTCTCCATGTCTCTCTATCCCTCTCTCTCACTCTCTCTCTCTCCCTCTATCCCTCTCTCTCCCTCTCTCTCACTCTGTCTCACTCTGTCTCTCTCCCTCTCTCCATGTCTCTCTATCCCTCTCTCTCACTCTCTCTCTATCCCTCTCTCTCTCTCTCCCTCTCTCTCTCTGTCTCTCTCCCTCTCTCCATGTCTCTCTATCCCTCTCTCTCATGCCGTCTCTCTCCCTCTCTCCATGTCTCTCTATCCCTCTCTCTCCCTCCCTCTCACTCTGTCTCTCTCCCTCTCTCCATGTCTCTCTATCCCTCTCTCTCTCTCTCCATGTCTCTCTATCCCTCCCTCTCCCTCCCTCTCACTGTCTCTCTCCATGTCTCTCTCTCTCCCTCTCTCTACATGTCTCTATATCCCTCTCTCTCTCTCTCTCTCTCTCTCTGCATGTCTCTCTACCCCTCTCGCACTCTCTCCCACACACTCTCTCCCTCTCTCTCTCTCTCTCTCTCTCTCTCTCCCTACATGTCTATCTCTCCCTCTCTCTAACCCTGTCTCCCATCCTCTCTCTCTCTCTACCTCCCCCCTCTCTCTCTCTCCTTACTGTTAAGGTGGTAGGTGTGTAGGACCCAGGGGCAGTGCAGAACGGATAAGACGAGAAGCAGGTGTTATTATGTATTTAGAGTAGAAAAACGGTACACGCAGACAAAGGCATATAAATAAAAGGGGAGAAACCTCTGTCTCCAAAACACATTAGAGCACATAAACATAAACTCATCTATACAATAAATTGGGGAAAGCAAAGGGGAGAAATCTCCAAAACACATCACAAAAGAAAACACGTCAGGCGACAGTGGTGCATATGTGTGTGGTCACCTACTCGCCTCGTTCCCAGACTTTCACCACAAGGCGAGATCAGGGGCCGCAGTGGCGTCCCGACGCTGAGCGTCACCAGTATTCATAGAACTTGGTTATATACATAACCTTACGTTCTATATCATACTGGCTGCCGCTCAGCGTCATCTGCACTACAGGAGCTGAGCGGGAGCCTGAAGCTCGACAACTGTACCCCGTTGAGGCCCCCTACAACCATCAGACCGGAGAGGACCGAGCCCCCCGACCCTCCCTAATGGAGGATACCCTCCCTATTGGAGGACGGGAGGGAGACGGATCCGACCGTGCGAAGAGAAACTCAAGCAACTCAACGCACAGGGTGAGCAGACCGTGGCTTGACCCCACGACTATGCACACGCACAACCCGCATGCCACCAGGGAACGAACGGAAGGAACAAACCTTGTTACTGCCCCCAAAATCACAGGGTCAAGAGCAAACTCAACCCTGTGGCAAGGCCGTAGCAGCGGAGCGCGAAGGAAGACCCAGACCCACTGAAGGGACTGGATCCCCCGGAAAAAGGGGGCCCGGAGAGGAGTGACACCGCCCCCCACATCACCAGCGTATTCGGACAGGGCCCCTCCAAGAGCGGGCCCTTCCCCCCACTAGTACGCCGCCTGGCACACTGACCCTGCAACACAGGCAGTCAGCATGGCCGTAACTTGAAGCACTCAAAAGGCTATCTACAGCGGAATCAGGCAGCGCACCGGGGAGACGACCCCAGAGGGGTCGATCCCTTAAACCAGGCAGCAGGCGTTTGACCCGAGCCTGGAGCACTGCGGACGAGACAGGCGCCAAAGGGGTCAACTGAAAACAGCACCCCGGCGGAAGGGGCGTATGCTGGCATTGTTGCGCACCATGACAAAGCCTCCACCAAAAAACCCCGACCCAGAGGGGTCGAGGCAGAGAAAGCTGACATGATTGGCAGGCGTCATGAACGTGCAGGGGCACACTCAACCGGGTAACCCGGGAGTTGACTCTGCTCCAACACACCAGGGAATCAACCACCCTCTTGGTACCACATGCGGTGGTTGTTCCTATAACCCCTCAAGAAAAAAACTCCAAAACACACCTGCAGGTATACACTGGCTATACCGCAGTACAAGTGTTTCAGTTTTCAAAAAGGGGTTATTCCAGGCCTACGGGTCGACGAAACATAACTTTGGACCGGGCCCGGCGGCTCGGGAAGCACACAGGGCTACCAGAGGAGGTCCAAAAGACCACCCCAACAGCCCCCTCTTCGCCATGCGTGAGAGAGGAGCGAAAATAATGGAGAACCAGCCCCTTCATGATAGTGCCAGGTACAACATGTACCCAACAAAAGGTCTCCATAACGCCCAACCCTGTGACACCCGGGCCGACCCGGCATTTTTTCCCCCGAAAAAAGCACAAGTCCCTCAGGGTACCAGAACAGCAGATCTGCGTCCCCGGCGGACAACGGGTTAACTTACCTGGACCAGCGTGACCAGAACCAGTCCTGTGCCCTAACCATGCCGACATCCCCACTCCAAGAGATGGGGTAGGTACGCGTGTCGATCTAAAACATGAAAAGAGGGCACCACCCAGACGGTCCCATTCGTACCACGCTCAGTGGCCCACCCCAAGGGCGTGAGACCCCTCTACCTATGTTTTGATCTATTCCGTTAACATCCACCAGATATGAACGAGAATCTGTCGAGACCTTGTAACAGAAAAACCTCCATCCCAATTGCCCTATAAAAACGCTGTTTTAATAACCAGCAACCAAGGCGTACCAGCCTCCTGCGTGATTCTTATCAGAAACACCCCGAGCCAGCACTATGTACGCGTCGAGACCCAAACACATCAATAACCAGACACCGACATTGGTCCTTCAAGTCGCCTGAGAGAACGACAAGGAGTTGTCGTGCTTCATATTCTTCCCTCTTTTTATTAAAAAGAAAGAAACACCGACTGACATGAATCCCACGTGACGCGGCCGAGGGTAAATTTTTTTTACATTCTTACATCCCGCCACCCTCACCACAGAGAGGAGACGGGAATCCTCAGAGAGACTTCCCACGTGAGCCACAGATTGAAAAGTCACGGTAACATTGAGCCATGTGACCAACAGACTCAAGTTACACGTATATCGAGCGTAGCAGAACAGTAAGTTCCTACACTCTGCCCCGACAACTTGACAATGACAGACCCTACATACGGGTCTGAAAAAACTCACGGAAGCCGTCGTCCAATAGAAACGTGCCTAGTGACGTTTTCTATGACGGGGGGAAACCCATGACTCAACCGCCCGTGATAGGTGCGGAGTCAGGGAAACCCTCCCCCCCCCCCGTGCCAAGCTGCCTAACAGCTTGGCCCTGACCGAATGAAAAGAGAGTCAAAAAAAAAAACGACCAATCAGAAGAGGGAAGGAGGGGTTTATCCGGTACCCCCTCGCAAGCCCAACCCTTGCATACGACAACAACAAATAGCCATATGATACCTTAAGTAGCCAGTATGCTAATGAATAGCGCAAAGCTAATTCAATGCATGCTAGCCACAGACAAGTCTGTGAACAGGGTTTATAACAAGGCCAAGTTATGTATGTGTGAACCCGACACCCGTGTTCATGTTGCAAGACACAGAAAATCTGATAGAGAGAGAGAGCGGCCTGAACCGCGGTACCTTTTCACACACGAGCATTACTGCAGACCAACACAACAGTGTTGCGGCTCAATATCACTGTTTAAGCAACAGAGCACACAACTAACCTCTACCTTTATGTGAAGACCTAACCTTCAGGTCGAGGCAGAAAAAAAAAGAAATTTCAACCGAGTGTAAGCTGCAGGCCTTGCTTAAGCTCTAACATGAATGTAGCGACCAACAAGACTTAAAGTCTAGCCCTTCTATCAAACCCACACTAGCGAAAGGTTCACATGTCGTATCCCCATCATATGTTAGTGAATAAACACACAGTTTGTAACAAAAAATACAGTCCCTCCCAGGAGGGACTTTTTATTTCTCATAATCAAAATCATATGTTTGGGCCGGGAAGGGAACAGGGAGGGACCACAGAGGGAAAAAGTCATTTTCAGCGACGCCTGCCACGAGCCGCTCGGGACTTGCCACCCCGGGGAGCCCCGGAGGGACGGTAAAGGATAGGAGGCTGGTCACGACGATCCCTACCGTCACCTCCGGGCGTAGATGGGCCGGCTGCAGTGGCGGAGGCGCCCTCTTTCCTCCTGGCCTTCTTTGCCGAAGGTCCAGCAGTGGCGGTGGTAGCAGCGGCGGCTACGGCGGCGGAACCCCGACGACGAGCCTGCCGTCTGACTCCACCGGCGACATCGGGCGGGGGGAAATGAGGCTGGAGCACGGAACGCTCCTCCTGCATCTCCCTGCAGGTCGAGGTCATCAACTGCAGTGCCGACCCAAAAAGTCCAGCATCGGAGAGGGGTGCCGTCAGAAGTGGAGTCCTCTTCCTTTCCGGCACACGTGCCTGCTCCAGCCAAAGGTGGCGCTGGACTAGAGTGGCCAGGGCGCGTACTTTCCCAGCGGCGATGGCCTGCGGCTGGATCAGATGCAGGATGGCTCCTGCCGACTGGGCGTGCTGATCATGTTGCAAATCGGTCAGCTCCATACCGCCCGTCAGTATCCCGGACATGAATCTCGCCAGCTGCACGATGTTAGAAGTGGCAGCCAGAGATTGAGTCACGGAGATAAATGACTGGTCACTCCAGAAAGCCAACCGCCTCGCTGATTTCCCTTGGGGAACCGGCTTCCGTAATGGCTCCCACACCACCTCAGGACAAAGGAGAGCTGCCGTCGGCCTATCAAGCCGAGGCACCCCCTCCTTCATGCCGTCTACCAAACCCACCACCCTCGTGACTCGCACGTAGGCGGGGGTGAGGCCCATGATGTGGGAGACCACCTGTCCCTGACGGACGTAGGCCTCCATCGAGGGGAAAAATGGACAGACAACGCCCATCTCTCTCACAGGACGGCGTTGCCATAGATGACCTATGAGATAATCAGGAACAGGAACAGGCAGTGGCTGCGGCAGCGGCACGCCGTTTGCGACTGCCGCCGCCGCCATGAGCTCGGGGAACAAAGCATGCAGTTCCCCCTGCATACTTTCCCCCACCGAGCTCGCGTCCCTCACATGCAGCAGACTACCGGTTAAAGAGACACATTCTGATGTGGCTGATAGCAGGGCATCCCGCCGCCGAGTCGGAGGTTCTAACCCAACATCCGCGTACAAGGAACCCCAAGGAGACCTATCACCCCCCTCCAGTGTTACCTGAACGGGCGGCGGACATGTCTCCACCGGGGCGTCGAACAAGAACCCGTCCGCTTCTACCATGTAGTCCTCTGTTTCCATTGGCCATGGAGAATCAGACGCATCCTCATCCGGCTCCAGCAACTCACCAAAACCAGGCCGTTCGCGTCTACAAGCCACCATCTTATGACGGGAGCGAGCCGACGCAAAAAGTTTGCGTCTCAAATCCTCCGCCACCAGAGGAGCCGGCCGCCCAACAGCGGACGACTCTCCGGAGGCAAAGGAACCAGAGCCGGAACCAAGCCATCGCACAGGAGACGGCGCTGGTGCACCAGCTCCTTGGAGAGGCAAACTATCTATGGGACGCCTACCGGGCGTGGCTGCCGACCACGAAAGAGGCCTCAACCCCGCTCCAAGACGCACGACAGAGGAGGCAATGGAGAACCGCTGGTGAAGGGTAACGTTGCTAGCGCGACCCTCCGAGGTAAACATTATGACTTAGCTTTTTTCTTTTGAAATTTATGAGAGAAAGAAAAAAGCAAGAAAAAATTTAAACACGTAACTCAACTTTCTTCAGCTAAAACAACCTCGTCAAGTGATGTATACAACAGGCACTTCCTTGTGGTGAAAGTGAAGAAGGAGGCGAGTAGGTGACCACACACCTGCTTATGAAGGTAGCGGATAGGGGTGTGGCCAGACGGATGTTGGTATGTAAAGGTACATTGTGGATTTTTATTCAGTGCATGTGCACGAAGTGAGGTTAGTGCAGATGACACTGAGCGGCAGCCAGTATGATATAGAACTAGTCACATCAGGTGCTAATGAATGTAATTAGGGCAGGTAGACAGGTCAATAACACCAGGTAACGCTAGGGATTTGATCCCTGAGGAGAGCAAACCCCAAACGTTACACTTACATGTCTCTCTCTCCCTCCCTCTCTCTCCCATCCTCTCTCTATCTAGCCCTCTCTTACTCTCTCTCTACCTCCCCTCTCTCTCTCCCTCCCTCTCTCTACCCCCCCCCTCTCTCTCTCTCTCTCCACGATCCACTTAAAACATTGGGGAAAACAGCAGAGTGGTTAGTTGCTCTGCTCCGTTGCAACCTTGAATATCTGAAGTGAGGATAAGGGATGGAGGGGTGTAAGAGGGGGGGTGTAAGGGGGGGTAGAAGAGGGGGAGAGGAAGAGAGCGTATGCCCTCTGCAACCTCTGCTGCGTCAGCAGGAGGAGCAGAATGCGGTGACTCTAATTGTTTGGATGAAATCCTGCCGCACGGCCGGTGATGTGTGTGAATATGATGTCATTGATGAATTGCCGGCGGGGAAATGAAAGAGAAAAGGGAATCACAACCACTATTCACTTCTGCTGAGACTCTCACTTTTTATTTTATTTTTTTCACAGGGGGGTTGGGAATTACAACTGAAGAAAAACTATGAATCCAATATCTGTGGCCGTCCTGTATGCTGCCACCATCGCTCTCACCTCTCTCTCTCTCTCTCTCTCTCTCTCTCTCTCTCTCTGAATACTGCCATAGAAGAGAAACACTAGGGTTAGAAGATAAACACTAGGGTAAGGTAGAGAAACACTATGGTAAGATGTAGAAACACTAGGGTAAGGTAGAGAAATACTATGGTAAGATGGAGAAACACTAGGGTAAGGTAGAGAAACACTATGGTAAGATGGAGAAACACTAGGGTAAGATGGAGAAACACTAGGGTAAGATGGAGAAACACTAGGGTAAGATGGAGAAACATTAGGGTAAGATCATGGAGAAACACTAGGGTAAGATAGATAAACACTATGGTAAGATGGAGAAACACTAGGGTAAGGTAGATAAACACTATGGTAAGATGGAGAAACACTAGGGTAAGGTAGATAAACACTATGGTAAGATGGAGAAACACTAGGGTAAGATGGAGAAACACTATGGTAAGATGGAGAAACACTAGGGTAAGATAGATAAACACTATGGTAAGATAGAGAAACACTAGGGTAAGATGGAGAAACACTAGGGTAAGATGGAGAAACACTAGGGTAAGGTAGAGAAACACTAGGGTAAGATAGAGAAACACTAGGGTAAGATGGAGAAACACTATGGTAAGATGGAGAAACACTAGGGTAAGATGGAGAAACACTATGGTAAGATGGAGAAACACTAGGGTAAGATAGATAAACACTATGGTAAGATAGAGAAACACTAGGGTAAGATGGAGAAACACTAGGGTAAGATAGAGAAACACTAGGGTAAGGTAGAGAAACACTAGGGTAAGGTAGAGAAACACTAGGGTAAGATGGAGAAACACTAGGGTAAGGTAGAGAAGAACTAGGGTAAGGTAGAGAAACACTAGGGTAAGATGGAGAAACACTATGGTAAGATGGAGAAACACTAGGGTAAGGTAAATAAACACTATGGTAAGATGGAGAAACACTAGGGTAAGATGAAAAAACACTAGGGTAAGATGGAGAAACACTATGGTAAGATGGAGAAACACTAGGGTAAGATAGAGAAACACTAGGGTAAGATAGAGAAACACTAAGGTACGATAGATAAACACTATGGTAAGATAGAGAAACACTAGGGTAAGATGGAGAAACACTAGGGTAACGTAGAGAAACACTAGGGTAAGATAGAGAAACACTATGGTAAGATAGAGAAACACTAGGGTAAGATGGAGAAACACTAGGGTAAGGTAGAGAAACACTAAGGTAAGATAGAGAAACACTAGGGTAAGATGGAGAAACACTAGGGTAAGGTAGAGAAACACTAAGGTAAGGTAGAGAAACACTAGGGTAAGATGGAGAAACACTAGGGTAAGATGGAGAAACACTAGGGTAAGATGGAGAAACACTAGGGTAAGGTAGAGAAACACTAGGGTATTGTAGAGAAACAGTAAGGTAAACACTATGGGCGGGATCCACAAATGGTTTGCGCAGCTTTTTTCGACACAAAGCCGGTGCAACTCAGTTTGCTATCCACAGAGGAAGTGCAACTGGTGAAATGAGGTGGCAACTGCGTTCCGTCAGCATTGTGTCCGGTGCAATTGGCGCGTATTTAAATGAGGTAATATGGGCGGAACATGTCCCCTTTCTATGCAAATGAGCCTTGTCCAAAAATGCTCCCTATCCACAAAGCCCGGCGTCAATTGCACCGAGCAGTCAACGCTACGCACCTACCGTCTTCACAGACAAGGTGGACAGACTAAGTGGAGCATGGTGCGGTTTGCTGTTGGTGTGAACGCAATCGAACTAATCTAGGAAGCGCAGGATTTTTGGAAGTGAGTGTGAATGAGAGTGTGCGAGCGTGTGTGCGGGCGAGTGAGTGAGAGAGTGTGTGCGTGAGCATGAAAGAGAGAAAGTGTGTGTGCGCGAGCATGAGAGAGAGTGTGTGTGAGACAGAGAGCGAGTGTGTGAGAGACAGAGAGTGTGTGTGTGTGATGCCCACTAGAAGTGGTATCACGTTAATATCTTTAGATAATGTGTCAAAACAGTGTGAACATACTGGTACAGGATTACCTCCATCAGAAACAAGGTAGAACAGTCATATTATATTTAATGGGAGACATTAAACATACTTTGGTCAATAGGTGGCAGTATAGGACTTGTGTTTAGTGGCTTCGCCTTCCAGGGAACCGTACCTTGCTGTTTAGGGACACACAAGGCGAGCTGAGTCTCACAACCGGAGAGGACTCAGAACCAGTAACACCATGTCTGCGCCTCCCTTTGTCAAATGACTAACTACAACCTGTTTCATAGGTGGGTAATATACTACAAAACACACATAAAGGTTAACAAGGATACATGCAATGTCGAGGGTCCAATGAAGTGACTATTGTCGATGTTTGAGTCAAGTTTAAGAAGATTAAGACGACAAGTAACGTGGTTTAGAAGTTGACCGTCTATTGATGGCGCCGTGTCTCGTGGTACATTTAAATAGTGTTGAAATACAATTGCCCATTTAATCACTAACATGTCGGAGTTAAGTATCTCCAAGGGGATTATAAAGGTTTATGTTTTGAAGTACATACTGTTTGGGTTGAATTGCTGTTTAGTAAATGTGTATATTGTGTACAAGTATTGAAGACGGTTAGAGGGAAATTACTTTAGCTTACATTACCTAGAAGGTAGCTAAACACCGGAGCGTCCCACATGCTCTCTCTCTCTCTCTCTCTCTCTCTCTCTCTCTCTCTCTCTCTCTCTCTCTCTCTCTCTCTCTCTCTCTCTCTCTCTCTATCTCTATCCCGCTCTCTGTTAAATGTAACTATAAATCTATTCCCTTGAGTTACACCATGGTCACGGTTTAGCAAATTCCTAGTAAGGCTGAGAACGGCCAGATACATAAATATATATAAATGCACTTTCATTGCACATTTGAGTTTCAATAGAACTTGAGCTGGAACACAAATATGAGTGACACTGAGGTGTTGAGGTATTTCTGTACACTAGAGAATAGTGGATATGACTGATGATAAACGAATGATGATAAAGGTAACAGCTATTGTTGATAAGGAATTGTTTGACAGACAATGAGAATGACAGTGTTGTTAAAAGAAGACATACGATGGTCTCTTCCAACATGCCTAGACATGCCTAGACAGAGGTTAACAGGAGAATGTTTCCCTTCTCACGTGCTTATACTTAAGACGACAAATATGTATAAAGACATAAGTAATTACAATGTACAGTATATAATACTGGATAACTACATTTGAGAGGAAAATGCTATTAGAGTGAACCAGGGTATCCTAAAAGGGTAGAATGTGTGTTGCAATGATGAATATGCTTTTGAATTAATAACAAGAATGGAATTATAATTGAATGTATTAAAGTAATGTAACTAATTGAACTGAATGATGATACAATGATGATGATGATTGATTGATTATTCTGTTGAATAAATAAACGTTGTTGAAATATACAACCGGAGAGGACTCAGAACCAGTAACACCATGTCTGCGCCTCCCTTTGTCAAATGACTAACTACAACCTGTTTCATAGGTTAAATATATCTCTGCTATCAGGTGCCATATCCTGGTAGCGTGTGGCTTTTTCCCAATCCAACAGTGCAAAAATGCGGAAGCATTCGTCACCGCACGCCACTACGGTAAAGCGCCTTTCTTTTCAGGCCCGCTTTGGGAGCTGTCGCGCGGAAATAGGCTGTCTATTGCCATTCTCTTTGACAAACTCTAACCTTAACCAGCTCCTTAACAGCACCTAAACTTAACCGTTCTAACCTTAACCAACTCCGAAACAATGCCTAACCTTAACCTTAACCTTAACCATGCCTAACCTTAACCGGCGAAAGAATACACGTTAAAAAAAAATCACGTTAAAAAAAAAATATTTGACGGGATTCAAACTCACCAGCAACTAGCTGGCGGATCCACAGCCATGGCGTCTTGCCAATTGAGCTATTTCTGGATACTGAATTTGGGGCGGTGACTTATATATATTGTCAAGGCGGGATCTCATGCGCATGCGCGAGCACCTCGCGAGCACGCCGGCGCACGCACGCACCTGAGCGAGCACGCCGCCGCTGGGCGCTGCGTGAAGGAAAATGAAAGGCGCATTACCGCACGGCACTACGGTACCTCCGATGACGAATGCGGAAGCATTTTTGCACTGTTGGATTTGGAAAAAGCAAAAGGCATCCTGGTACCTGTAACATGTGCGCGAGCGTGAGAGAGAGAGCGTGTGTGTGCTGTTCAGGCAGGATTTTCCCGAAAATGATCTGTCCAATAGAATGAATGACCTAGGTGACTGCATGTCCTTTGTTTACAAATTAGGTTCGCTCAAAAAAGGGCAGTGTGAACGCAAACCAAAATCAAACAATGTATCATTCTTACATTTGGTCCACCTGAAAGTTTATACAGTTTGTTTAAACGAGTGAACGTCATCCGACCTCTCTCTCTGCCTCTCTCAGCGCTGTCAGGTGCAGACTGCTCCGCGAGTCAACTGCGCTGGAGCAGATCAGGGAAAAACTCCACACATAATGGGCGTGTCTGCGCTGGTATCTCATCCGTGCAATGTCCTTAGTTGATAGCTTGCAAAGATGGAGCAGATACCGCTCACAAACCCCACGCAGTTAAGGGTGCAATTTCAAGTTTCTTTAATAGTTGTCATACAGAAGTACAGAATACTTTTATACAAAATGCTTCTTACTGTTACGCTCCAGAGACAGCACAATCCATTCTTAGTGGATCCCGCCCTATGAATCCAATATCTGTGGGCATCCTGTAGGCTGCCACCATCCCTCCATCGCTATCTCTTTCACTCACTTGATGTTTTCCTCTTCTTCTTGTGTCTCTCTCAGACGGTGTTCAGGATCGTGGTGTTGGGGATTTGGGATTACATAGAGAACAAAGTGGAGGTAGGCTCTGGCTCTCTCCCATTAGTCCTAAGGTGGCCCCCCTTTCGCTGCACTGTCACTCCCTCAATGTCAAACCTGGACACTGTAGTGCAGGGCTATTCAACTGGCGGCCCGCGGTCCAGATCCGGCCCGCGGGATGATTCTGACCGGCCAGCAAAAGATTACATGATAATTAAATCTTTTTTTTTTTTTTCCTTTTTTTTTTTTTTTTTTTGTCAACGTTCACACGCACACTTGAGCCAAAAGTCACTCAATTAATGACAGATTTCATTGATAAATTGAGGGAAAACTTTGCAAGTCGATTTGATGAATTTGACATGCCCAGAGAATTGATGCATTTTGTGAGCAACCCATTTGCCAATGTAGCTGCTATTTCCACAAAAGGACAAGAGTTCCTTGCATCACTTCACATTGATGAAGGTCTCCTGCAACTTGAAATAATTGACATGCAAGCATCATCTGCTCTGAAGCAGGCACATGAGAATGAATCCACCACAACATTTTGGATAAAGTGTATTCATGTCAACACATTCCCCAAAATAAAAACGCTGGCAATATCTGTGCTAACAATGTTTGGCTCAACATACACCTGTGAATCCAGTTTCTTTCACATGAATGCCATTCAAACAAGCAACCGTGCCTCCTTGACAAATGAGCATTTGCATCACTGTTTGCGGGTAGCCCTCACTTCCTATGAACCCTCTTTCTCTGCCATTGCCCAGTCAAAGAAGTGCAATCTCTCTCATTAGATGTGTGTATGTAGGCTAGGCCTGTCTGCCCCCCACCCCCCCTGATGTTTGAGAGTTAAGAGTGGACAATAAGTGCTAATAAGATACTGTGATTTGCTGTTGTTGCACAGACAATTAGCACTTTTTCATAAGCTCAGCTGCACTAAAAATTAGTTTTTTTGTTCAAGTGTTGATGTTAGAATGTTCAGATGCACATCATGCACTTTTTTGTTTTTTATTTTATTTTTATATTGAAATGTTGAAGAGGAGATGTTGCAGTTGTTGCACAGTCATAAATTAAGCACTTTTTGCAGGAGATGTTGCAGATGTGGCACATAAATTAAGCACTTTTTTGAAAAGTATACTACTTTTGCAATGTAGTTAAATAAAAGTTGTGAAAATGTGGTTGCGTGTTGTGTCAAGTGTACATATATTCATAGCACGGGGAGGCGCCGTGGCAGTCCGGCCCCTGGCCCCTTGGGTTTCTGACAATGTGGCCCCCTGAACAATTTTGTTGAATAGCCCTGCTGTAGTGTGTGTGTGTGTACGCGCATGCGTTTCTGACTTCCAATTACATCAAATTATACAAAATATTGGAAAAATAAGTTCTGCATTAATAATTAGATCTTTTTATTTAGCCCTACTTTGCTCTATGAATGTATTGGAAAATTTAAATAAAGCATTTAAAATGTGTATGTGTGGGTGTGTGCATGCGTATGAGCGTGCGTATGTGTGTGTACGTGCATGCATGTCTGTCTGTCTGTCTGGCTGTCTGTCTTCAGGTGTTTGACGGGGCTGTCATCGTCCTCTCCCTGGCCCCCATGGTGGCCTCGACGGTGGCCAACGGCCCCGGCAGCCCCTGGGACGCCATCGGCCTCATCATCACTCTGCGCATCTGGAGGGTCAAGAGAATCATCGACGGTGAGCTGGGGAGGGCCGGGCGGGTGGTGGGGTGTCGGGGAGGGGCAGGAGGGGTGAGTTGGGAGGGCGATGCTGGTGTCCCCTCCCCCCGTGTCCTGTCCTTTGCTGTCAGGTCACAGACAGATACTGCAGTAGCGTGACATCTCTGCAGCATTAGCTCCACTCTGTCTCCATGTTGTTAGTTTCATGTTGTCTCGCTGGAGGAGCCTCCATTACTGAGTCTTGGGTGCTAAACTGCACCACAACATCATTTTAAAGGGCCATTCTGTGATCCAAATGTAAACAAATGGGCGGCTCCGCCACCGAAAAGAACAGAAATTGAGTAATGGAGACATTCCTATCTTCTAGCTGATTGAGATAAGATATTCCTTTATTGATCCCCTTAGGGAAATTCGGGCTTCATAGCAGCATGGGGGAGGGGAGGTACAGGTGTGGGCATGGCAGGGTAATAGTAGAAATAAATATAGGCAATACAATTTGATCTGAATATAAAATAAATATGAGGGAACAAATAATTAATTGTAAACAATATAATTAACTCTGAATATGAGAAAGTAAACAGTGTAATCAAAGGTACATATGAGGGTCCTATTAGTTATATTATACATTACAATACATATGGGCAATAAATAATTAGAATCTGAATATATATATATATATATATATATATATATATATATATATATATATATATATATATATATATATATATATATATATATATATATATATATAAACTATAAAGTAAACGGTATACACAGGTGCAATATACACAAGGTACCCTAACTGGCATGATACTGTATACGTTATACGTTGTAGTCCCTGCAGGTTAGGTGTTTAGGAAGAGTCAGACACACATTCCTAACAGTTCTTGACTTGATACAAAGACTAACACTAGATAACAGGTACATATGAGTTTTTGTTTGCTGTATTTCTGTCTGTAAAGGTTCAGTTCACATGTCAGTATTTGTAAACGGTATTAAAACAGATTCTGATATACAATGGGTTTTGAAAGTTTATACAAATTAAAATGTTTTCCATTAATGTAATGTATGCAATTATATCCAACATCCTTATAGTCAAAACTAATTCCAGATTGGGGCTTTAACACACAGAGAGATACAGTACATACCAGACATACACTGGTTCATAACCTCATTGAGTATTTCAACAGTATAGCTCCCCCTTATGGTGTTAGCAGGCACATGCTGAGGGGGACTGAGAATGATGTAATGGTGTAATGACAATGAGTAAATGAAGGATGTTGCATTTGATCTCAGGCGCATGCCACAGGAAAATCACACCACACATCCGGTGGCTATAAGAATAATAATAATTAAAAATTAAAAATAATAATGATAATTAGATCATGCCAATTACACCCAAGGTTAGGCTGTGGTCCGTATTGAATAACAATTGATCTGTCCTCTGCTGCCATCTTGGATGTTCAGCGTGCCCTGACTAGCACTCAATAACATGTAGTTAGAGCTGTGTCATCGCTTTTAGATCTAACAAAGACCACCTTCAAAGTCCCCTGGCGGTTATCTGTAACTGGTGTGTGTGGTGGGTGTACCAGTAGTGTAGTGGACAGATGACTGCCATGTAACAGTGTGGACTGGTATATAACAGTATTAGTATTGTTTGCCACACATAGCTGGTATATAACATTATTGTTTGCCACATATAACTGGTATATAACAGGGGTATGTGTCTCATATAACTGGTATATAACAGGGGTATGTGTCTCATATAACTGGTATATAACAGGGGTATGTGTCTCATATAACTGGTATATAACAGGGGTATGTGTCTCATATAACTGGTATATAACAGGGGTATGTGTCACATATAACTGGTATAACAGTGTAATGTGGCACATATAACCGGTATATAACAGTGTAATGTGTCACATATAACCGGTCAGTGTAATGTGTCACATATAACTGGTATATAACAGTGTAATGTGCCACATATAACTGGTCAGTGTAATGTGTCACATATAACTGGTATATAACAGTGTAATGTGCCACATATAACTGGTATATAACAGTGTAATGTGTCACATATAACTGGTATATAACAGTGTAATGTGTCACATATAACCAGTATATAATATAATATTTACATCGACAAGACGAGATCAAATGCAGACGCAGTTCTGTTCTGGCTCCGCTGTCATCGTCACACACACTCCGCTGTCAGTGCAGCCGGCAGGTGTGTCTGATTGGCTGCACTGATGCAGTGTGTCAGTGGGCTTGATTGCGAACAGCTGCGAAAAACAATAATCACCGGTGGTTATCGAAAAATAATTCACCGCTGTCGGGGGCTATTGACCAATCACAATCAAGCATTTCGGCGAATGTTAAAACGCCATGTAATAAAACAGTGTAATGTGTCACATATAACTGGTATATAACGGGTGTGTGCCACATATAACTGGTATATAACATTATTGTTTGCCACATAACTGGTATATAACAGTGTTGTGTGTCACTGTCACATATAACTGGTATATAACAGTGTAATGTGTCACATATAACTGGTATCAGTGGCGTTGCGCAATATGTCAGGGCTCCCCCGCAGGTCGGACCATGGGGCCCCACCCCCTCCCCTAAATCCATAATAGAGTACATGGGATAGACATCGCGGCCACTTTTTTAAATGTTTATTTTTTCAGGGATCTTTTGTAAACAGTATAGGTCAGTAGGAACTTTCTGTATAAAGATGCATCTGATTTAAACAGTATAGGGTCAGTAGGAACTTTCTGTATAAAGATACATCTGATTTAACAGTATAGGGTCAGTAGGAACTTTCTGTATAGATACATCTGATTTAAACAGTATAGGGTCAGTAGGAACTTTCTATATAATATACGTCTAATTTAAACAGTACGTTTTCTTTTTTTTTGTATCTATTGACAGCACTAATTCTAAGTTTCTAACCTGTCTCGAAGCGTGAGGCACGACTAGCTGGCTCGGCTGTAACGGGGCTGCTGGGGTCTGTGGGGGCACGGCTAGCTGGCTGGGCAGCCTATGCCTATGTCTGAACTGGCCTCGGAGGGGGCACAGCTGACTTCTTGCTAACCTGCAAAAATGAACGGATTAGATTCCAATTCCAATGTGACCTGTAGCATACTGGTTATGGCGAATAAAACGTTCTATTATTCTAATGTCTAACCTGTCTCGAAGCGCGAGGCACGACTAGCTGGCTCGTCGGAGTCGGCTGTAACGGGGGGGGGGGCTGCTGGGCTGTCTGCCTGGACTCGGAGCTGACAGCCGGGGGCCTGGGGGGGTTGCTAGCGGTATATCTGCAGTAACGTTAGAGACTACGTCTACCTTTGCTGCCTGCCGGAACAATGACGTTATTTTAGGTAGTTTTGCCCTCTCCTGCTCGGCTTTCGCTCTCATTTTGCTTTTCTGAGCACCGCTTGGGTAGTGGCGCTTCATTTTTCATGTTTACCGGCAACGCAACTAATGAACGTTATTTATATGAGCAATACTTCCCGCTTTGTTTTGAACACTGGCCAGCCTGCCAATGAACATTAGTTATCAGCCGGCTGATGGCGGGGTGCGTAGCAACATAGCAGGGATACGCCACTGACTGGTATATAACAGTGTAATGTGTCACATATAAGTGGTATATAACAGTGTAATGTGTCACATATAACTGGTATATAACAGTGTAATGTGTCACATATAACCGGTATATAACAGTGTAATGTGTCACATATAACTGGTATATAACAGTGTAATGTGCCACATATAACTGGTATATAACAGTGTAATGTGTCACATATAACTGGTATATAATAGTGTAATGTGTCACATATAACCAGTATATAACAGTGTAATGTGGCACATATAACCAGTATACAACAGTGTAATGTGTCACATATAACTGGTATATAAGAGTGTAATGTGTCACATATAACTGGTATATAAGAGTGTAATGTGTCACATATAACTGGTATATAAGAGTGTAATGTGTCACATATAACTGGTATATAACAGTGTAATGTGTCACATATATCTGGTATATAACAGTGTAATGTGTCACATATAACTGGTATATAAGAGTGTAATGTGTCACATATAACTGGTATATAAGAGTGTAATGTGTCACATATAACTGGTATATAACAGTGTAATGTGTCACATATAACTGGTATATAACAGTGTAATGTGCCACATAACTGGTATATAACAGTGTAATGTGTCACATATAACTGGTATAACAGTGTAATGTGTCACATATAACTGGTATATAACAGTGTAATGTGTCTCATAACTGGTATATAACAGTGTAATGTGTCACATATAACTGGTATATAACAGTGTAATGTGTCTCATATAACTGGTATATAACAGTGTAATGTGTCTCATATAACTGGTATATAACAGTGTAATGTGCCACATAACTGGTATATAACAGTGTAATGTGTCTCATATAACTGGTATATAACAGTGTAATGTGTCTCATATAACTGGTATATAACAGGGGTGTGTGTCACATAACTGGTATATAACAGTGTAATGTGTCACATATAACTGGTATATAACAGTGTAATGTGTCACATATAACTGGTATATAACAGTGTAATGTGTCACATATAACTGGTATATAAGAGTGTAATGTGTCACATATAACTGGTATATAACAGGGATGTGTGTCACATATAACTGGTATTAGGGATGCCCCGATCGATCGGCCAGCGATCGGTATCGGCCGATATTCAGTATAAATATGAGATCGGTGAATTCCGATAATGCTTTATTTTCGCCTATCGTGAAAACCGATCGAAAAACATGATCCAATTCTTAGCAGAGATCTCACTCGCTGACTTCTCTCTCAAGCACACAGAGCTGCAGCGCACGGCCCCTCCTCCTCCTCCTCCTCCTGCCCCTCCCGCACCCGTGTCAACAAGAGGCTCCGGCAGTCTGCTCTAGTCTAGTGCATGAGACCTCCGTGAGCTAACGTTAGCTACCTAGCTAACGTTACTGTTTAAACTAAATGACTGAGTCAACTATTCACTTTTAGTTTAATACATGATGCATTGTCTAACGTTATCTAGCTGGCTAGCTACTGATAGCTGCTGATATCAACAAATGCTCCAGCAATAGTCGAGTGCATGATACCTCCGTTAGCTCGGTAGCCAACGTTAGCTCACGTTAGCTCTATATGAAATGTCCCAGTAAACTAAATAGTTCACTGAGGCGTTGTCTTAACGTTATCTAGCCGGCTAGCAGTAGCTACAGATAGCTCCTGATATCAATGTCTTATAACATTGATTCGATGCATATTCGAGCCCCTGGCTTGCATCGCATGAGGGCATGCTGAATGTGATTTATACAAATAGGGTCCAGCTGCAGCGCCGGAGAATCCTGGCTGTAGCTGGAGGCTACTCGAGTACACACAGACAGTGGAGCTGTTTGCAGATAGCGAGCATTTTGACTTGTTGCATGGTGGCGATGTCTCGCAGATAATACAACTACAAGTATGATTATATAATATATATATTTTATTAAAAAAAAAAGAAATATATATATATATTTTTTTTTTATAAAACCAAAAACTATCGGTATCGGCCGATATGGCTCATAGACGATCGGTGATCGGTATCGGTGGCAAAAAACGTGATCGGGGCATCCCTAACTGGTATATAACAGTATAATGTGTCACATATAACTGGTATATAACAGTGTTGTGTGTCACATAACTGGTATATAACAGTGTTGTGTGTCACATAACTGGTATATAAGAGTGTAATGTGTCACATATAAGTGGTATATAACAGTGTAATGTGTCACATATAACTGGTATATAACAGTGTAATGTGTCACATATAAGTGGTATATAACATTATTGTTTGCCACATATAACTGGTATATAACAGGGGTATGTGTCTCATATAACTGGTATATAACAGTGTAATGTGTCTCATATAACTGGTATATAACAGTGTAATGTGTCTCATATAACTGGTATATAACAGTGTAATGTGCCACATATAACTGGTATATAACAGTGTAATGTGTCACATAACTGGTATACAACAGTGTAATGTGTCACATATAACTGGTATATAACAGTGTAATGTGTCACATATAACTGGTATATAACAGTGTAATGTGTCACACATAAGTGGTATATAACAGTGTTGTGTGTCACTGTCACATATAACTGGTATACAACAGTATTGTTTGCCACATATAACTGGTATATAACAGGGGTGTGTGTCATATATAACTGGTATATAACAGGGGGGTGTGTCATATAACTGGCATAACAGTGTAATGTGCCACATATAACTGGTATATAAGAGTGTAATGTGCCACATATAAGTGGTATATAACAGGGGTGTGTGTCACATATAAGTGGTATATAACAGGGGTGTGTGTCTCATATAACTGGTATATAAGAGTGTAATGTGTCACATATAACTGGTATATAACAGGGGTGTGTGTCACATATAACTGGTATATAACAGGGGTGTGTCACATATAACTGGTATATAACAGGGGTGTGTGCCACATATAACTGGTATATAACAGGGGTGTGTGTCACATATAAGTGGTATATAACAGGGGTGTGTGTGCCACATATAGCTAGTATATAACAGGGGTGTGTGTCGTCCCGTCTCAGCCTATGTGCTGCAGGTGAAGGTGGAGATGGAGCTGGAGATGCAGCAGTATGAGAAGGCCAAGGCGGTCAGAGATGAACAGCTGGACCGCCTCACCCAGATCTGCCAGGAACAGGCCGTATGTCATGAACACACCTCTCGCCTACAGTACTGCAGGCTTTATGCACCTCTCCTGCTATAGCAGTATCTAACCAGGAGAGGGCAGCAAAGTATTAAGATGAGATAAAAAAAAAAATCCTTTATCACCGTTACCTTACTGAAGAGGATTGTACACTTTTTCTTTGATTGATTGATTGATTGAAAACTTTATTAACAGATTGCAGAATGGGTACAATACAGTACAGCTCAATACACACAATTGTTAAGGGGATGCAGACCAGAGAAAGACTTTCGTCTTGTTTACATCAGGGTCCCCCATTTTCAATTCATCAGGAATTTCATAGCCTAAGAACATAATTCATAACTGGCACTGTACTATCGCTGACAGCAGTTACATGTTTGTTTTACTTTTTACAATAACGACATACAGCAAATACCAGGCAGCCAATTATTTCAAAGCAGTAGCGCCTGCTACATAATGTAACGTTAATACAGATGTTGGACTATTATTTATTTGTATTGCTGGGTTTTTACCGAGCAGTGAAACGACCTCAGTTGCTGAGGAAGTGGATTCACTGAAGGCCCCGTGTTTCTCTCCAGTGTTGGCCCAGGGGGTGAAAAAAAAGTGTTTACATTATGTCCAAGAGTCATGTTGCAAGCGCTTCAGGGATCTGAGATGTGTGGTATGGAATATGTGTTCAAAGGTCAGCTGTGATGCAGCTTGACGCAACTCCGGATGAGTACAACGAACATAAATATGTAAGGACTAGCCAGCCAGTGAGAAGACATTTGTGCCCTTTAACCATTTCACTACCACACTACAGAAGGTTAACTCATTCGGGGCCAGACCCGAGATATCTCGGGTTAACTCACCGACGCTTGAGCACCAAACCCGAGAAAAGTAGGCTTTTCATCGTTATTTCTTTTATTCGATATTTCCATTCATTATCCATCCAGGGAGCCTGGTGTTATCATAGGGAATGAGTCTGAGATCGCAAAAGTCCAATACCACCGCCTGGTAGGATGCGGTCGGTATTGCACACCCTTTGAAACTCTGTGTCTTGGGCTGTGCGTCGATTATATTGGTCCGGGCGGACTTTTCCATGTCGGGCAAGGGGAGCGGTTGTCCCGATCGGCTTGAGGAGCGTCAAATGCTCGAGATGGATTATGTTGGCGACACGATCGACACCAATACTGGGACTCGCGATCAGATAATTGGAATATTCTTTTTGGGACACATCCTAGTCAAGGTAAGGGCTATATGATATCAATCTTGCGTTGATCAAAGCATGCCTTCATTGCAATCCGAGCGTATGTGTGCAACGCTAGTCCATAACGTATTCCGTATAAAAAAACTACACCCCCCACTTTCATGCATTCATGATGGAACATAATACCTATCATATGCATTTGATTTTTTAATTGTAGCATGTGTAGGGACGGAACGCCAATGCATTTAGTATAATACACATTAGGGGCTATTACCAGCCTCCCATGAATTACCCTAAACCCATACTTATATTCACCACGGTAAAAAATGGGAATGTATGGATGAAAAAATTCTTTTTCACATATTGAACGATAGATACTCAATGTCAAATAGTATTGTATCCATAGCTATAATATATAATATAGTTATAGCCCTGCAAACACTGCCACGTATTCCTATACTTTAGAGCGCTGGCCTTTCAACCACACAGTACACAGGGCCCTCTGGCGCTGAATGAGTTAACCCTTTATGGTTCTGTAGTGCGATAGTAAAGGGTTAGCCTTCTGTATTGTCACCGTGAAAGGGTTAACCTTTGGTAGTACGGCAGTGAAAGGGTTAACATAAGTGGATTTAGGGGTTAACATCAGTCAGTGCGCCCTTGTTAGTATTGGCCTATGTCTAAAAAGGGCCTGAATTTAGGCATTTAGGTCATATTCATATATTTTTTATTCCTTTTATTGTCACAGCTTAAAAAAAAAGAATTACATTCAGAAAAATGTGAGATGCTATACAATACAGTCTATCCGGCAGTAGTCTGTTTGCCTAGTGCAGGGGTCGGCAACCTGCGGCCTCGAGGCCGCATGTGGCTCTTTAGCCAATCAGCTGCGGCTCCCTGGCCCAAAAAAAAAAAAAAACTGTGACACTGAAATGAAAAAATATTTCATCAACTAAGATATTTAGTCAACAAAAGGCTTACCTGTATGCCTGATATGTGGTGCGAAATTTGCGAACAATGAAAAATTTACTTTTTATTTTATAGATTTTCCACAAGTAAGGGAAGGACTCTAATAGAGCTGCATAGTTCAGGGGTTTATTTCAAAGTAGGTCTACAGATGCCAGTGTTTTTTCTCCTTTTCTGTGTTTTATTTCAAAGTAGGTCTACACATGGTATTCTTTTTTCAAAGTGGACTACTTTCTATTTTATAAATGTTCCACAAATAAGGGAAGGACTCAAATATACCTGAATAGTTCAGGGTTTTATTTCAAAGTCGGTCTACAGACACCAGTGTTTTGTCTCCTCTTCTGTGTTTTATTAAAAAATAGGTCTACACAGCCAGTATTTTTTTCTCCTCTTCATAAGAGTTTGAGGTTTTCCTTTGGTAAAAACAGGTAAAAACAGCAATTAAAAAGTCAAATTTTTTCTTTTTGTTGCTTTATAATTCCATTAATGCAACAAACTGTGTGCTATAAGTATAAAGTATAATAAATAGCAAATTACTTTGGGTATGCAATTGTCAGGCGTTTTATGCTAAATGTGGGGTATGCTTGGGGATATATAAAACGTTATACACTGTTATCTTCATTTTAAGGGTAAATAGGTTGTGCGGCTCCCTGAGCATTTTATTTTGTGGGACGGGGGAAAAGTGGCTCTTTTGATAGTAAAGGTTGCTGACCCCTGGCCTAGTGGAAGGAGCTGTTCGCTGTTCTTTTGGATGTGAGAAAATTACGAGTTCCTCGAATGAGGAAAATAATATTAGCAGTATTCTACAGTTAAAAAAATTCCACGCTCTCACTTCCTCTCACCCCTCCCCTCTCTTTCCTCTTCCCCTCCTCTCTCCTCCCCCCACCTCTCCTCATCCACCCTCCTCTCCCCCCTTCCCCCTACTCTCCTCCCTCCTGTCAGTTTGAGATCAGGCAACTCAGGGCCCACCTGGCCCAGCAGGACCTGGATCTGGTGGCAGAGCGCGAGGCGGCCATGCAGATCCACCATGTGTGGGGTAAACAAAGCAGCAGCTTCCAGGAGGTGGACGGCCTGGCCCCCGGGGCCTCCGAGCATCACGGCCAGGCCAAAGCCAGAGAGCCTGGGGGTCCTGCAGGTAATCTGGAACTCCCGGCTCCTGTGTATTACAGGCCGCGGGTAAAAGAAAAAAACAACCAAAGGTCTGAACAGCGCCAGGAGAAATCAAGGCTGCGCTTGCTATATCAGACCGCGTCGTCCATGTTAAGTGGCTGGTTGAATGCACAGATGTCCTCTGTGCCTCGGTTGTGATCTGTCAAACGTGTGTTGTATCTCCTGGCATCTGTGGCAGACAACTGACAGCAAGGAATTGCAGGGATATTTAGTGTGTGTGTGTGGGGGGGGGGGGTGGAAGCCTAGTAAAGGTCAGCGGTAGTATATAGGCTAATGTACACACGTCTAAAGGTCATTACAAACGGCACACATCCATAACCAGCGGAGTATAGTATTGCTGTATTGCTTTCTACGATTCCCGCGGTGCTGTGCGGTCGGAGGGCGCGGAGGCCGGGGCTGATTGAAAGATGGACGTCACACTCTGGCTGCGCGGGGCGCTCTCGTCAAGAAAACTCATCTCAAGAGTCCAGATCAAAATTCCTCCACCACCCTCAGATGAATAGATGGACCGTAAACCTTTCAAAGAGTGACGGGTCATAACTTACAGGACTTACAGGAACAAAGCGCTGTCTCGAGCCCGGTGATGTCAAGACTCCCAAGCGCTCAGAGGCCATTCCTTTATCAGAGCGATAAATCACGGGGGCTGCCGTGCCGTACATCTGAGGCTGTGTGTGTCTAGTCAGACAGCCTTTTAACTGGGCCTGCTCCTCACATGCTCATGTGTTATTAATCACGCAGAGATCGCCTCTGTCGCTGGTGAGGCTGAGCACTGCCCGCCACACACCCTAACCCCCCCCCCCCCTCCTCCTCCTCTCGGGACGTTCGTAAAATGAATATTTGAAACGGCAACAAATGAATGTAAGCCATCAAACAGTCCCGTGGGGACTCGGGATGGCACTTAAGAGATACACTCGGACTGATTTAGGGTCAGTGAACGTACTCCCAACCCCCTCCTTCGCCACCGGATTTCGCACCCCCCCCCCCCGTTTAGTCATTCAGGTACAGTGAGCTTTCCGTTACCCGAGCGTAGACGAGTGGTGGTGTGTGGCGTTCTGAATCATTCACAAGCTACTCTACGGAGATATAGGTCCCGGGAACCCGCGCTCCCTCCCCCGTCATATCGATCACCGGTAAAACAAAAACAAAACACAATGTGTTCACTTTCATTGTGTCGGAGAGGAAGTACATTAAGTGGGCGTTTCTTTCTTTCAGATCATTTTGTTCAAGATGACATGAACAACTACATCAGCCAGTACTACAGTGAGCCGAGCAGCGGTGAGATTCTCCCTCTAATGCTTTTCCCCCCATCATATTCCTCACGAGTAGGGATGCATCAGTACCAATATCATATATTCCTCATGAGTAGGGATGCATCAGTACCAATGTTAGTGTAGCGTATCAGCAGTGTTGGAAGAAGTACACAGTTCCATTACTTAAGTAAAAATACCCAGATGAATGAGTAAAAGTCCTCCATTCAAAATCTACTTAAGTCAAAGTATTCGAATACATTGACCTCTACAGGTTGTGTTAGAAGTCGTATGTGGTCCAGTTATGTTGCTCTGATTAAAGGTTATGTTAACGTGGTGTGTGGTCCAGTTATGCTGCTCTGATTATGTCCTCTCGACAGGCTTCAAATGTGAAAGTACATAATGATCATTTTTGCCACATTTTCTATGCAAAATCTTTTTCTTCAAAGTAACTAGTAACGTGGCTTCAGTAAAAAGTACAATATTTACTTTGAAATGTAGTGGAGTAAAAGTATAAAGTTCCCTTCACGTACAAGTAGCTCAATTGTATTTAAGTACAGTATTTGAATAAAAATACTTTCCACCACTGCATGTCAGCCAGGCTAAAACAGGGTATTTTCCCCAGTACTAAAATACACTACCAAGTGTGATGAATAACATGCCAAGAATCAAAAGGAGATTGACAAAGTAGAAGGATTGGATCAGTGCATCCCTACCTCCAAGCACCACTGAGACCCATGTGGGGGCGACAGTGGCTCAGGAGGTAGAGCGGTCGTCTGGTAGTCGGAAGGTTCCCGGTTCGATTCCCGTTCCTCCGGGGCAGTGTGTCTTAAAGACACTTAACCCCTAATGGACCTATCTCAAACCCTGCCCTCTTTTCTTGATCCTCCAATCACAGCTGTCGCTTACCTCGGACTTCCTCGTACAAACAAAATTTGTCCGAGGTAAGCGACAGCTGTGATTGGAGGATCAAGAAAAGGGGCAGGGCTTGAGATAGGTCTCCGCCGTCGGTGTGAGTGAATGGGTGAAAGTGAGGAACAAAATTGTAAAGCGCTTTGGATAATGCTTTCCTTTTTCCTTGCAGACATAGGGATCCCAGACCCCGCAGCGCGCATCATCACCACCGCCGCCATAGACGTCCACCTGCCCAACAACCCCAGCCAGCTGCCCTCCTCCCTGGTGAGCGCCGACGGCCTGCCGTCCAGCCGCCTACAGCGCACGGACAGCTCCGTGAGCGAGGTCTCCGCCACCACCGTGTCACGCTCCAGCTTCAGCGGCCAGCAGCACAGCCTCAGCAGCCACACGCTGGGCTCCACCACGGACTGCAGCTCCACGGTGCGCGAGGCCTCCACCTCCACTGACTACAGTGGCCAGCGCTGCTACCCCCCGCCCTACAGCAGCCCCCTGGCGCTGGGCACGCAGCAGCAGCAACGCGGGGGACACCACCACCCCCCCAGCGCCGTGGTGCAGGAGCTGCTCTCCTCGCTGTCGGAGGACTCATGCCTGAAGGCGCAGAAGGGCCTGGACCCAGTCAACCTCAAGCTGCCCAGCCCCGCAGGCTCTGCCCGGTCCAGCCCCGAGCTGGAGCACAGGGTGAACGTCTACAACAAGAGGAACCAGGAGCGGCGGGCCGGGCTGCTCCACGCCAAGCCCCTCATCCACCTGCAGGGCAGTGAGCCCCTGCTGGAGGAGAAGTACAGGATGATGGAGCCGGCGGACGCCCCACTCGCCCGCCTGGCGGAGACATAAGGCCCGAGGCGGGGAATCGCTCCTTAAGATGACCCACGACGACACACGGGACTCGAGTTGGTCATAATTGTACTGGTGTCCTCCTATGCATACTGCAAGTACACTTGAACGGAGCCTGGCCTCCTCGCCGGGCCAGAAGGCAGAAGGCCACTGGGGGCAGATTGATCAGTCACTGAATATCTATCAGGAATAGACACTTTAAATAAGAAGTCAGTGAGCATTACGAACATGTTACCAAAAGAAACCAGCAATGGGGCTTTATAGCCCGACGTTTTCAGACGACAGGTCTGTGCAGAAAACATGGCTTTGATGTGTTATGTTGTGATATTACTTTTGGGGAAGAGAAACTGGGAGGGGGGGGGGGGGGGGGGGGGGTGGTGCTTGGGGAGGGAGGGAGGGAACTGCGGTTTCTGATATGCTTTGTATGGCACTGGAGACACTAGACTGAAAACCACAAACTATACATTGGTTGTGAAATAGGGGTGTAAAAGAACAGAAATCATTGTATTGATTGATTGTATTGTGGAACTCAAATCACATCCACCTGCAAAATAAAATGTATCGAAAATTACATGTATGTTTATTCGTATGACAAATGTATTGAACTAACTTAGTTACGTACACAGCAAAATCAATAAAAGATTTTAACTAACCGAACCATACAATTTTATGACTTGAAGTTGTCGATTACACTGTAGTTGCTTACAACCCTGGTTGTAGGCTACAACATATCAGCCCTAGGTTTTTATGTGATCACGGTTTGTATGAAATCAGTCTAGAGTCTCCAAACTCCTAAAGACCAGTCGCGTTGGGCGCGACTGCTGCAGGGTACGTTTGATCTGTGTTCAGATGCTGAGCCGTGCGCTCAGTGTCTTTCTTCTATTCGTCTTTCTACATTACCAATGGTAACATTTGTATTTAAAAAGGATACGGGAAGGAAAAGCAAAAAAGAAAAATAACGTTTTGAAAGGATGAACAGACTTGTGAGTTGATTGAGAAAGATTTGATCCAGGTTCCATGAATGGCTAGTCTGACCAAACACAACTGAGCCAGTGTTTACACAAGGTTTTAATTTACTACTCAGCAGTACTTGCTATACATGTTTGTTACGACAACAACAACTAACGTTATCTACCTGCACGTGGTAGAATTTCATATTCTATTCTTGTTTCTTTTACGGTTTCGTTTTATCTTTAAAAGCTAAAGTGTAAATATTGCAGGGTGGGTTTGATCGTATCCCAGACGGACGTAGTGATTGATTAAGAATGGAGCAGCTGTAAAGGAAGGACAACAGTATTCTAGCATGAACCTTTGAGATTTGCTTTTTAGATATCGCAAACTAATCCTGTTCATTTTAATGTTAACAGGTAATTTTGTATAACGATTGTGGAAAGAAATAACTGCTGAAGAAAGCAAAATAAAAGGCAAACATGGCAAAAAAAGGATATTATTTGTCTGCTTTAATCATTTACACAGTGAGTTTGAGTCTGGCATGTCGCACAAACTCATGGGGGCGACAGTGGCATCTGGTAACCGGAAGGGTCCCGGTTCGATTCCGGCTCCTCCCGGCAGCGTGTCTGAAGTGTCCTTGAGCAAGACACTTAACCCCTAACTGCTCCCGATGAGCAGGTTGGCATCTTGCGTGGTCGCCCGAGTCGTCGGTGTGTGAACGTCTGAGTGAATGTGAAGTGTAAGTTGTAAAGCGCTATATAAATGCAGTCCATTTACCATGAACCCCTAAGCCTGTAGGTGTGCAGGAAGACAGGAGTCATAAGTCCAGACGGAAACTGAGCGTTCCCCAAGTCGGCCTTTATTGTCTCGTAAAGTTAAATAAATGTTATAAAATATGATCTACAGGGGCTACGGAAAATGTCTCAAGTACCAAAGACAAGCAAGACGTTATGCATGGACATTTAACATGTACTGTAGGCAACATGGAGACTGAGTGGTCACTTAGTAAACAGAAGGTTCTTCTACTGCCAGACCAGTAGAAGGACGGTGGAAACGGAATTCAAAGTGATCCCCCGCAGCAATACCCAGCTCCAGAACTCCTGAGGCAGAGGGGTCCCTCACGGGTACGAGTCTAGTTCTTTGGGTTATTATGGGATGGAAGCTCGCTCGAACGCCGTTCATTTGCTCAGCGCTAAGGTCATCTCCGGAACGGCCTGAGGGGGGAGAGAGGGGGGGGTTTAATATCACATGTCTGTTTACCTGGGAACGTGGGTAAAGCTAGGCCAGGTAGAACCCTTTTTATTCAAGCAAGATGGAATAGAAAGGAGAACGTTGATGTTTTTCAGAAATCACAGTGAAAACGTTCTACACACACTGGTGTTTATCAGAGAGTCACTGCCTCTGCGTTTCAATTCAATGTCGAGGCGACAAGTAAAATATACTTTACTAAAACATCAAACTTCAAATTTGGATGTAATATAATTTTTTTTTTACTGGATGCACAGTGGTAGAGTGTATTGCAGTCGTGAAAATGCACCAAGATGGGTTTTGTTTCATGCTGTACGGTTAAACATGATGTTTTTAGAGAATGTTTGACTATAGTAAGACTAGATGCAACCAACATTATGAAAATCATTTAGCCTTGTTAAGTTAAACAAGATAGATTAGTATTATTTTGTACCAATCGCCACTGAATCCACTTGAAACATCTGTGGGAAACTGTCCAATCATCAGATGTTTCCAGAATCACCAGTGTGCAACAAATATGAAGATAAATGGGCGCATGATGTTAATTCATGCTAATGAACTTGTGGAAGTTCATTCATTCAAACCTTTATTTATTCTCAAAGGACAATTGAGGTCACCCTCATGTGCAATGTCGTCAAGACTAAGACATTTCAGTGCATACATTTTTATAATATAATAATAATAAATAATAACAACTATCTATATAGCACCCTTTACACACGCAGCCCAATGTGCCCCACCGCAAATAGCACAAAATGAACATACAGTAGGCATAAAATCAGCATACAGTCGACAGAATAAAAATATTATAAAAGTATCAAATGCAGACATAATGAGGCATAAAATAAGTACAGTGTTGCTTGAAGGCATGTGAACCCCCCCGGAACAGGCAGTCCCCCAAACACCCCACACATCAATCCCTACCACATCCCCATCCAAGACGCACCCCCTGATAAAGCACGTCATGACCGAAGGAAAACACAAACAGCCCGTGCGCCACTCACATCGCCAAGTTATTTATTTTGTATTTATTTAACCATTATTTAAATAAGGCAGGTCAATTAACACTTTCTTCGCCAGGCTTATGTACATCATTATACCATCCTCTGCCAGCTCTATTTGTCTATGGAGAAGTTCCCCTTCTTTGCAGGGCTATAACTTTTTAAATTGTATTGCTAAATTGACATTCCTATGGCCCATTCAACGTCAATTATCTATCGTTCAGGACGTAGGAACGTTATACTTTTTCATTCACATATTCATACTAAAATACGGTCTAAAGTATAAATATGTTTTTATCGTTTTCTGCAGCATTCGCCAGAACGTGATTTATAGCCCTAAATGCATTATATTGATGATCAAATAGTTTGATAGCGATCTGCGCGAGATAACAAATTTCAAATGGACGTGCTTCTAGAAGTTACTACTTATCATCTGATGTTAAGTAGTATATGTCGTTTATAATTCCGTGGCCAACGTTAGATGATATGATCATTAGAGCAGTTTGTATCGAACACGGTAAAAAAAAAACGCTGAAACTCACCGCAGCTTCCTCGTAGCGTTGGGCGATGAGCGTGGAGGAAAAATATTCCTATTATGGGATGTTGAAATATGCGATCCATCTCCAGGTTGTATAATAGTATATACGTCCAAATCATGTTGTTTATCGAGTTATTGGTAACGGATCACTATCCATTGTGTCGCGCTCGAGTCCCGGGACCTATAGCGAGTGATCGGACCGAATTTGGATGAGCACCAGTTTCCGTTTCCGGTTTGGGCGATCCGCCGATCGGCCACCAGATGGCGCTCTTGAACCGTTGGAGAGTTGAGAGGGGATCAACAGTAGATCTCAAGTCTCCGGGGGAGAAATATGATTGCAATCACAGATTTTAGAAATATTGATCTCAATGACGTGTTACGGCGTCATTGGCAGAATGAGCATGGCGGGGAATGACGAGTTTAGGCGTCCTTGGCAGAGAAAGTGTTAAGAACAAATTCTTATTTACACCCTGGCGAGAGGACGAATGGGCCTCTTGAAGGCTAACGGGTAAAGGGGACAAACATTTTTATAAAATGGAAAAGACGGACGATAAAGACGGACGATACATCACAGAAAAACTCATACTTGAAATGTATCGAGGCGACAGCAGACATACAAACATTCGTCTTTGTGACTGCAAGGTTGATAAATGTGGAGATTTTAGAAGGGCTGTATATTACCGTACATATAAATATACTAAGAACATACGTACATTGATAAATTATGCCCATCGTGTGGTTTTTGAAGATGACAAATTCCCACACCTTATTTGTGGTTAATGGGAGTAGAGACGCATCCGTATGTCTCTCCTCCAGACGGAGCAACTGAGAAACGAGGCTTCATCACCAGGCTGGAAGTTTTGCTTTGAGCTTTTTTTTGGTCTGTGCAGGAGAGTCGCAGCACGGAATTGCTTTCACTTTTAGAGTAGATTTAACTTCACGTGAAGGAGAGAGAATGCTCTAGAGACGACACGACACAATGATGGTGAAGGATTTGGCAATATTTCGCAAAAGCAGTGAAACTGGAGAGGAGCTCAAGAGGACCAGTCCAGACCAGCAACAGTAGGTTTGTGCAATGCACTAAATAAGGCTGCAGCTACAGTGCTCCATCAATGAACGGATAGAACATTTACGGAAGGCAATTGATGTGACCATTCTCCATAGAATTATATAATCAAGCTATATTTGATTAGGGGTAAGCTACTATTTATAGTAGTTGGGTGAGGAAGAACCTTGTCAATTGGAGGCGGGGGATGCATGACCTGGGGGGAGAGAAGGGAGGTGTATGGAGGGGAGGACAATAAGAGTTGTATTTCAGAGATAACAGCTGGTGGGGGTGTTGGGGTCTCTGGTCACATGACCTTCTATAGACCTGTTCGCTGTATACAAACATACGTGTACAAGCCAATCAGCAATACCAACTGAGTCACGTGACTAAGTTGCCCCGGACTTGCGTGAGCTGCTGCGCAAAAATAATACGACGGGGCTCTATGGCAAAACCATGTCACGTGACTCTCCTGACTAAAGGTTATTTCAAACGAAAACAGCTGTCATTTAGCCAAATCAGCATGGCTGAGTGTGAGTCTTTCACCTTTTACATATCTAGCTTTGGCATGGATTGATTGTTTAGATCGCTAGCATGGCTAACAAATGCAAATATATTGTAGTCTGCCCCGTTGTTCTGACCAGGATTACGTTCCTTTCTGCCCCGGTGATGCGCACGCACACAGAGTCTGGCGTATACAGCAAACAGGTCTATAGTGACTAGCAGTAAGAGGGGCAAGATGAACAGCCAGTTTATAAAACGTAAAGCTGAGACAAATTTTAGGAGATGGGAGGACGACCAGACCAGGCCAGGCCAGGCCAGGCCAGGCCAGGACATATTGGGAGAAACTAACCTCTTGTGTTGCCTGTTCTGTGTTTGTCACTCAGTTGGTCAGTCTCTCCAAACATTAACATTAATTCTCTTGTCATCATATGTCCCAAAACTGTTAAAAATCATTGATTTGTTCTTCGTTATGTCATAACGTCATGGCCTTATTATAGTAAAAGTCATAAAATATTAATTACATTTTAATATGATCATTGAGAGAAGTAGTTTGTATCTATTTTATACGCATCAGCATTACTGTCTGTGGGTTTATTTTTTATTAGAACCCTAGAACCCAACGTCAACAGTCTGGATGGCCACTCGTCAGTGAAAATGAATTAAAAGACAGATGGACAGACGCAGTGGATCAATGTAGCCGCGTAACGCTAAAAGATCAACGTAACCGCTCTACAGATATCGAGCGCCGGTAATACCGCTGTCGTCGTGAGTTTATTAATCATGGGATGTTCCACATCACCGTGGCGACCCTGCAGTCATCACCCGGGTTAGACTCGGGCTATCCATTTTCCTCTGAGGGAAAACGGAGAAAGCCTGGCCATTTTAATCAGTTATCCGAGGAGTGATCACATGTAAGCCGATCACGCGGCGGGTCAAACTCCGCTGCCACCACCAGCTATTATTACTAATCACTTTGACAGAGTTTAGCAGGACACCTGGGCTGCCCACCACAACCACCGCCGACGGGGCTAAATAAAACATGACCGACCGGGACGCAGGTGAAAATAAAAGCCACTAGCCTTTCACAAGCGTCGCAAGAGCTCCGGTGTTTGCGTGAAGGCACGGCAAACGCGACTCCCCTTGGCTCACTGTCTCTTCGCGGCGGGCGGACTGGCAGAAGGTGTGGCAGAGCATGTAAAAGCACTGGCAAGGCAAAGCCGAATATAAACCTGAAAAGTTCCAGCCGGCCACTTAAGGTAACTATCGATGACTTTTTTTATTGCCGGTGGGAGGCCCGCACGCCTGTCTCTTAGCGGCAAGCTCCGGCCACAACTCATCTCTGATTAATTCAGGGACTCAATAATTCAACAGTTGCACGTTTCCATTAGGTGGAATTATGCATCGTGCAAAATTTATCAGGGAAATAGTGAATGTTACATTCCGACTGTCACTCTGGGCACTAAGCTTATCGGAATATCCTGCTCTCTGCGGGTGGTTAGCGTTGGCAACCGTGTGTTGTGTAGCGTTTTGGCCACATTACTTGGTCGTTTCCTGATGTGAATTAAAGTCATGTCGAGACTTCTCACCTTGAAAAGATCCGCTACCAATCCATAGTCGGCCACCTGGAAGATAGGAGCCTCTGGGTCCTTGTTGATGGCTACGATAGTCTGCGGAAAGACAACGTGCTCAGAATAACATCCACGACACAAAAAAAACTCGCTTTTGTAGTAGTTAAGTGAATGTTTTAATGATGACTGTATGACTGTACTCTACCTTGCTGTCTTTCATCCCAGCCAGGTGTTGAATGGCTCCAGAGATACCAATAGCTATGTACAACTCCTGTGAACGAAGCAGGTAAACAGCCATTTCAAAATACTGGATCATCTTCAATTCACTAACAATATACGGAATTACCAGGAAAACTAAAGAAAATGTAAAGAAAATGCAACCTGGGTGTTGTTTTTCAGATTTCATGGGCTGAAATGTACTTCTATCCAGTCAACATTTGTTGCTTTTAGTCATGAAGTTTACCGTTGAATTCTGAATTTCTGTTGAACATTTACATTTTGGGTACATATACACAATGTTTTTGTTATGTTTGACTTGTGGATGGAAAATAATTTTTTCTACTTTCCTAATCCATCATAACTCAAGAACACACACTTCACACGTAAACAAAGCTTTGCAGTAAAACGTTTAGCTGTCACATGCTATTACTCCTGTATCAAGAGCTCAATTGTTAAATTTGAGAATGAAAAGAATTTAAAACGAAATCCTCAAATACCATATATTGTTTTTCCAAATGGGTTTTGTTTACATTTGGATTAAGGATTGGGCCTTTAACACATTCCCCGCCAATCACGTTGTACAGCGTTATTGCCGGCCATGCGTTGCCTGCCAAACCACGCTGTACAGCGATATTGAGATCAATATTGAATTTTTTCGCCATGGCACTCATAATTCATATATACACCTCCGGCGCTGCAGCTGGACCCTACGGCTCAAAAAAAACTACGGCTCAATACCGCCGCCTGGTGGATGGTTGGGCGAGTTACACTGGTAAACAGGATATGGCTGCTGTGCGTCGATTAAATTCATCCGGCCGTCAGATATTGTCGCAAGGCTCCCGACAGACACTATAGTACATATCGATCGCTTTATAAACTTAATAATCAATATGATTGGGGAGCTCCAGTAGCTCACCACGTACCGCGAGTGCTATTTCAGCGCCGTGGACAACCGCGCTCGCGCGGATCTGGGGCTGAGCGCGTTCGAATCCCGGACGGCAGCCGTGCCTTTCCCAGAGTGTCTTTCCCCCCCCATCTGAACCCTTTCAGCCTGCATCTGTCGGTCGAACTTGACCAAGTATGAATGCGAAGAAAAAGCGATAAACGCTAAAAGAACCAGGTGACTGGTCAAAGTTTAAAAAAAAAAATCAATATGATTTCGGCGTTTATTGCGACATACAAGCCGGAAATGGACCTAGGCGATCGACGTCCTATACCTGGGATCTTTCACCGCCAGTCTCATTGACGCACGGTAAGAGGACGCTGACGCTATTTTATTGTTTATTCTTTTCACTGCAAACCGATCTGATCAATATATCACCCATACTACATAAAGCATTTACTGACGATCACGGAATTATAAACAACCCCCCCCCCCCCTTTAATCCGCGCATGATGACGCATAACGTATAGGATCATATACAGTTGAATTTTTTAATATAGCGTGTATCGGGAATAAACGGCAATTGATAATCTATATATGCGTTTATGCCTATAACTCACATTCTATGAATTACTGCAGAAAACGATAAAAACATACTTATATTCTAGAAGGTATTTTTGGATGAATCTATGAATGAAAAAGTATAACGTTCCTACATCCTGAACGATAGATAATCGATGTTGAATGGGCCATAGTAATGTCAATTTAGCAATACAATTAAAAAAGTTATAGCCCTGCAAAGAAGGTGAACATCTCCATAGGCTTAGAGTGGTGGCAGTGAGGCTACATTGATGGATATAACCGTGGCAGGGAATGTGTTAAAGCAGGACACCTCAGTGTTGTGGTAGAGCAGAGTTGGGGCCACTAGCATGAGCACAGTGGTGAAACCTCTCAGAGGGGGAAGTAGAGTGCTCTGGGGCGGCAGCGCGCCTCGCCTGCATCTCCCCCCAATTCCCCGGGGGAGCGGCCGCTCCAACCCCTGGCTTTCAGCTTAATGCACTGACTGCCATATGAATATTTCAGTGCTATTTAATGTTGGCGCAGGATTCTCAGAAGAGCAGAGCATCAATTTGTGAACACAAGTCCACTGGAGTCTAAGAACTAAGTGCATCAAGTGCATCGTCGGTCAGACAATGACCACCGCCTCTGTCTGGAGTTTTCCATCTTCCGTTATTACTATAAAAAGCATGCATGGCGCGGCTGAGCGGTGTAGAGGTTCTAAGCGCTCGCCTTCCCACCTTGGAGGCGCGGGTTCGATTGCCAGCAGCGAAGTCTCTTGTCCCTATGAACGCAATTGGAGGTGTTTTTGCGGGCGAGGAGCCGATGGGGTACGAGTGCTGGTCGTTGCAACAGCGACTCCTACTGGTCGGTCTGTTCAGCGGGGAGGGGATCTGGGGGAGATAGCGTGAACCTCTGCGCACGTTACACTCTCCCAGTGAAACTCCTAGCAGTCAGGCGAAAAGAAACGGCTGGCGACTCCACATGTATCGGAGGAGTAGTCTACACCCTCCCCAGACAGTAGGGTAGCGCAACGAACGGGAAGGAACAACAAAAAATTGGGGGATGGGACAAAAGATGAAAAGGCTAAAGAAAAACTACAGTACATGACTGGTTCAAAATATCCACACATTAGGCTCTTTAAACCTGTATCACTGTACATACAGTACTACAATACTAAAACTCTGTACATATATCCGATTAGCACTATATTCCGTAGTACTAATTCTTATATTTTACACCCAGTTTAATCACCTGTACATTGTATATAATATTACTATTGCACTTTACTGTTACATTTGCACTCTGGTTGGATGCCAGACTTCTTTCCATTGTACTGTACTTGTGCTGTAATACATTTGAATCTAATCTAAAACATGATTGTCCTAAGACGGGACTCCTCGGGCCGGACAAACAGCAACATCTGCCGTTCGGGTTTCCAAAACACCCCGAAGCGATGGATTGACACGTGAGAGCGTCGCTCGGGTGTGAGAGAGCGCGCCTCGCTACACGCAGCCTGATTGCATCTCTGGCAAGTCGCTCGAGTGTGTTGGGTTGTCATCGTTCAGTGAAACCAGCAGCAGACTGGAATGTTGCCCAAACGCGGCGTTCCCCTGAACGAGCGCCCAGGTGTGACGGCTTCCGTTACATTGAACAATTCAGGGGCTAACCGTCTGTAAACACCTCGGGCCGCGCGGAGTGTTTACCGAACGCCGGTTATATGACGCCACCGGGTTCCAGTAACAATTAATTGCACCTTTAGATCGGTAATCGCAGAGAGAGAGAGCGAGAGAGAAATGATCATATGAATGCTCTCGTAAATCATGAATAATATACAGAGCGATTGGAGATCGGTAAAGGGAGAAAGCACATATACAATTCTAATTAAATTTCATACATTTAAGCCCCGAATGTGACAAGCTTGTCACAACATTCGGGAAAATCCAATTTGGGCAGGATGACCCGGTCTGAGGCCCTGAGCAGACAGCCACTGCAGTCCACTTTAATGGATCGGCTAAATCATTTAGGAGCCTAAATGTGCCATTAACTACATTTCATAGTGCCTAATGTGTGGATAATCACAGCTGGGGGTATCCCCGCTGAACTGGATAATGGAAAGTTAACCTTTTTAAAGGGCAAAAGATCCATTCTAATCATACTGAGTTTCTCTAATGTTGTGTGGACGTAGAGTAACAGGCATTTGTCAAGCTGAGTGCAATTTGCACGCTGCTAATACAACCCGACGCTCTGATGACGGTTTGCCATAAAAGCAGAACGTTAGCCTGGCACGAAGATAAATGAAAATCCACGTACATTTTTCTTTCGCCTTTTTTCATATTTTTGGAGTACCGATCTATTCCGTTTCATATATTTTATGCAGTTTTCTTCCTTCTTTTTGCAGAGCTGGGCCAGTATACATACATACATACATACATACATACATACATACATACATCTGCTATTCATTCTCTATGAATAGAACCTACAGTATGTCATAAAATGTGAAGACTTATTTACGAGATGGAAAATGACTTGCTTTGTATATAATTAATTGCATCTCGGGAGGAGCGTAACTCACCGGTGCCACAATCTTGCCCGTCTGTCCAACCTGCATATCGTTAGGGACGTATCCTGCATCGACAGCGGCTCTGGATGCGCCAACTGCAGTGAGGAGAACATCGTGCCGTTTAAAATCCACTCGGGTAAAGGGAAATAAATCGATGACATCATAAATATTCACAGAACAGCAACAACTAACCTGCAGCGTTCATTTTGTCAGCAAGGTCATAGAGCAGCTTGAAGTTGTCTCCACTCTTCAAGCCCCTTCCTGTAAATATGACAATTTATTAGTCTGATGTTGATACACAGTCATCCTCCATTATTTGCAACTATGCATAGTGCACTTTATATCCTTATACCACAACACTGAACTATGTGCAATAGTGTCCCTCTCGTCACTTGTGCCTTATTTTTATACTTTATCTTAATTACCTTTTTTAAGATTCTTTATTTTAGCATTAAACTTTTTCTTCATAATTATTCTAATTTTAAGTCTATATTTTGTGATTCTGTGTGATGGGGGGGGACTAGCAAAGTAAGATTTTCATTGTACGGTGTAACTTACTTGTCTGTTTAACTGTGCATATGACAAATAAATATCTTGAATCTTGATACTACTGGGGGGTAAAGCTGCAGGCTATTGAGAAGGTTAATCAAGAGTTATTTAAAGCTCAACTACAAGCCCCGATACTTTATTCAGCCTAGCTTACACTGCCGGCGCTTGAGAAAGCTTCACCAGCACCACGGAGTCAGGAGCCGTAGACACAGATCGCTTCAGAATAACTCTGGGACCAGTTTGTCCTTGCCTTCAGAGTTGCAGCCTACAGTAGGTTTTTGAAGAATATCCTGATCTACACAGGGTTCCCACAGACATTGCAAAATGAAATTCAAGGACTTGCAAGTACTTTTCCAAGCACTATTTTTCATTTGAACTCATTGGGCGCCAAAAACGAGTATACTTGTGTTTCGTGAACTGGGGATATCAGTTGTCTTCCAGTACTGAGTTAAGTCCGGCTGCTTCCGCCTCGGAGTGGATCAGGACATAGCAATCGGTCGGAGATTCAGTGCCTCAGACCTATTATTTCCTGTATGATAGCCATGCCCAATATTCACAAGTAATTGCGATCGCCATGGGACGACTGGGATTTATTCATTTTGGAGTACCTTCTGACTGAGGTAAGGTCTATTTTAGATAACCTGCTGGTATTTTTTTTTACCTAAAACATGCTTTTGTACCGATCAGTGTCGTATTTTACCGAACCTAAAAGATGCTTTTGGTAACGATGGCAGTTTCGGGGTAAAATGACCCCCCCCCCCCCCCCCCCCCTTGATGATTTTGTGAAGACACATATGTATATGGTATATACCTTTGATTTGGAGTTTCAGGCGAGCAATCCGAACGATTTGGGCATAATGCATATAACGCGTCATATCTCGCGATCTATGAAAAAATACTAGATTATTTTGGAAAGGGGCGATGTTTAGCATGGAATAGCGCACAAACTAAAGTATGTAGAGATTAACTGGTTAGTCAGTGTTGGACTATGAACAATGCCTGTCAAATTAGCCATACTATTGTCTCCATAGCTATAATACAGAACACACGATGGGTCCGCAAACATCGCTAAAATGGTTAACACTTTAATCGCCATGGGTTAAATTCATAATTTACCATCCCTCGCCAGCTCTATTTGTCTATGGAGAAGTTCCCCTTCTTTGCAGGGCTATACCTTTTTAAATTCTATTGCTAAATTGCCATTATTATGGCCCATTCAATGTCCTATATGTATTGTTCAGGGTGTAGCAACATTAAACTTTTTCATTCACATATTCATACTAAAATATGGTCTAAAGTATAAGTATGTTTTTATCGTTTTCTGCAGCTTTCTTCAGAACGTGATTTATAGCCCTAAATGCATTATATTGATGATCAAATACAGTTTGGTAGGAATCTGTGCGAGATAAAAAAAATTCAACTGGACGTGGTTCTAGAAGTTTCTACGCATCATCTGATGATGACCGGATGGGCGGGGGATCGTTTATAATTCCGTGGGCAGCGTTAGATGATTCATCCAGAGTGGGTCATATGTTCATCAGATCAGTTAGTATAGAAGACGTTAGAAAATAACGTTGAAACTCACGTGGCTTCCTCGCGCCGCTGGCAGATGAGCGTGGAACAGAATTTTTTCTATTATGGGATGGAGAAATGCCCGATCCATTTCCAGGTTGTATAATAGTATATACGTCCAAATCATGTTGTTTTTTCGAGTTATTTGCACCGATCGATGTTCACTGTGTCAATACGGAGTCTCTCTAACGATAGCGAGTGCCCGGACCACATATGGATGAGCACTACCGGTTCAAATGTTAATTTCTGGTTGGCGATCTGCCGATCGGCCACCAGATGGCGCTCTTGAACTGCTAGAGAATTGAGTGGAGCTTTGCAGTGTGTCTCAGGGCTCCGGAAAGGAAATATGATTTCGATGACAGATTTTTGAAATATTGACATCAAAGACGAGTTACGGCGTCTTCGGCAGAATGAGCATGGCTAGGAATGACGTATAAACTCGTTCACGGCGATCATAGTGTTAATAACGCTGGCACCATTGAGTAGAGATGGGAAAACAGAGTGGCGGTCAATGAGTTAAAGGGGCATTTAAAAGGCTACAATTAACTTTTAAATGCCGTTTTTTTATTGGGAAAAAAATCTGATCCAATATGTATGGCTTAAAACAAATTTCCGACAATTAGTTACACTTGGTAAAAAATTATATTTATTGATTCAGACATTTTTTATAATGGATGAACAAAACTTTCAATGTGAATGGTTGATTTGAATTTCAAGGACTTTTTAAGCACCTTGTTAAATAATTTGCTGTTTAAGGAATTCCAGACCTGGACTTTCTTTTTGTAAGAAATCAAGCACTTTAAGCACTTCAAGGACCTTGTGCGAACCCCGTCTACAGTACATCCTCGTCCGTCATACGGAGAAGGTAGGAGGCGGCAGCAACTTCATACCTCCGGACACCACGACTTTAGCGCTGGTCAGCTCTGGACGGTCGCTCTTGGTCAGGGTCGCCTCCAGCCATTCGGACACCCCAGCAGGCGAAGGTGCAGCCACTGCAGACAACAAGACAGACCGTAAGCGCTTTCTGTTCGAGGTTGTCAGAAGATCTATTAATAAACACAAACACTAGCAAGAGCACAACATTTACCTGTATGTCTTTTAAAAACCAGTATTTATTATTTAAACTTTTTTTTCCTCCCTTTTTTCCCCATCGTCTTTATGTTTTTACTGTATGTATTATTGTGTGGTTGTTTAAAAGAAATGCTAATGAAAATATTAGTAAAATAAATATATGTGTACTTTTTTACTAAAGTACATAAGCATACAGTAAAAACAAAACAAAAAAGGCACCTGCGAAACTTTGATCTACTATTTGCACAGAATTCTAAAAACAGCATTGTAAAATGCATACAACTATGAAAACAGGGTATCTGCAGGTTTCAACAAGTTAAATTTAAGTATTTTTAATACCAATTTCACAACCATACTACCGAAAAGAAAACACCACTTAGCGACACTGAACTGAAAAAAACATTGAATATATTTAATATTATTTAATCTCCAACAGCCGGGCTGCCCCCCCAAATATTTAATACCCCGCAGATACCCTGGTTGAAAACGAAACAAAAAAGGCACCTGGGAAACTTGACTGACAAAATCCTAAAAACAGCATTGTAAAATACATACAAATATTTTTAAAAGACTGATATTCCGTCCCTCATGCTAACATTCTGGTATGTATGGTTCAAAACCGCGCTACCTTCTTCTGACGTGGCGCTGCCTCCCTCGGTTGCGGCCGGCTCAAAGGACGTCCCCCTGAAGGTCAACACCTTGACGCTCTCGTTACACTTGACGGTGCTGAGAGCGTTCCCTGTCGAACACAAACATCATTAACTCAAGCCATTTGATGCAGTTGTGAAAAATGCTTCTTTCGATGCCAAAAAGAAAGAAAACTTTCTTCGCTCATCATTTACTAACAAAGAACCGAGTGGCGCTCCGATATGTGCGCGTGAGGGAAGCAGGGAATCACTCCAGAGCCTAATAGTATTAAATGTACATTTTCTTGGCAGTTCCAACTGAATTGCGTCAATCACGAAAGTCAATAAAAGCATATGAATAGAAAGAAAGAAAAAGGGGTGGGATGGGCCTGGAGTATTTCATTATTGTAATAAAATGATCTAGTCACCAGCGTAGATGGTTCTGACAAAGGTGTCGGGGGCCTTGATCTCGATGATATCGGAGATTGGGGCAACATCCAACTTGGCCGCAACTCTGGGGAGCAGGTTCTACAAAACGGTGAGTGAGCAGAGACATAGATCAAACCTGTGGAGGTGAGTGTTCGGTAAATCAAGAGGAACCAGATGTTACCTCTCCATCCAGCACACACGTAACCGAGGAACAGACATTTATAGACGGACTATATCGAAAAAGGGGAAAATGGTACATCACGGTAGTGAGAGAAAATGATGTTACATGCCGGTATGAGCTAATGATACATGGGGGGACGTTAGATGTACGTTAGATTGAGGTGCTGAGAATCAGCCGACATTAGCATCATCCATACGATTAGGAAACTGGTGGAAAATATAGCAGAAACGAATAACTTACTCATCCAAAGAGACCTGGTTAATACGATTTATTAACTCAAAGTATCAATGCAATAATAGTTAGGCTGGATGACTCAACGAGGTGTTTAGCTAGGACACCACAGGAAGAGAGTCCTCACCGGATCTTCAACATCTTTATACATACAAAACTGGAAGGGGTGGGGTCATAGGAACACACAAAATGTCATGTCAGGACATTTTGGGGAAAGGTGGGGGAGGGTTTGTTGGGGTTAAGAAGTGAGCGAGATCAAAGAGTCATCAAAGAGAGGGGGGTAGGGAGTCTTAACTCCCACAAAACACACAGACAAACAATGTACCATACAGTCCATTGTCCTACCTTTCCAAAAGCTGATGCTCCGGCAACAATGTGGGTGAAGCTGAACTGCTGCTGTGTCGCCAGGATGAGTGGAGTCAACTCCTCTGCAGAAAAACAAAACAGGGCAGACGTTTTGATCGGCGTCAAGAGTTTATTTTCTATGTAACCCGTTGGCGGGGTGACCTCTTTTCGTCACGATACACGTAGAACTGACTGCAGTTTTAATACTTTTTATATTTTACTACTTAACTCATTGAACGCCAAAAACGAGTATACTATTTTTTTTTTATTATTATACTAAACAGTCAGGCAGACCTTGGTGTGTGACCCCTGAAGCTCAGAGGGAATTGGAATTGAAATGACGATCGATGAGGTGGCAGTATCGCCTACCTTTTGAACTGGGCTAGTTTAGTGTGGGAGGCTCACACGCCGGAGTTGAGAGCACTCGAGCAGTGGTAGAGAGGTACCAATGGCGATCGCAAACTTTGAGATTATTATGAAGAGGCCAAAAACGATCACACTTATGGATGATAACATGCATTTTCACCAGACTACATTGGACTCAGCACTTCTGGTAAATCATAAAAATACTATAGTCAAACCGGCCGAGGAGGTAACATCCTGATTCTCCTAGATCCACCTGCAGCCTTCGACACAGTCAAACATCAGATCCTCCTCGCGTCCCTCGCAGGAATGGGAGTGGCTGGCTCTGCGCCGACATGGCTGACATCATACCTCAATGAAGTGTCATGGAGAGGGACCCTGTCGGCCACCCGCACCCTGCGGACGGGTGTCCCCCAGGGCTCTGTCTTAGGACCCCTTCTCTTCTCCCTCTACACTAAATCTCTGGGTAACTATCACATCTCATGCCTTCTCGTATCATTGCTATGCCGATGATACTCAACTCTTCCTCTCCTTCCCTCCCTCAGATATCCACGTCTCTGAGCAGATCTCGGCCTGTCTGTCCAACATCTCCGCTTGGATGACGACCAACCACCTCAAACTGAACCTAAGCTAAACAGAATTGCTCCACCTGCCGGCCAAATCCTCCCCCCTGACCGACCTTTCCATCACAGTCGAGAATGCAGCTGTGACCACGTCCCCGACCGCCAAGAACCTTGGTGTTGTCCTCGACGATCGGTTGAACTTCTCCATTCACATCGCAGCGACAACCAGAACCTGCAGATTCCTCCTGAGCAACGTCAGAAGGATCCACCCCTTCCTGACAAAAGAAGCCACCCAACTCCTCGTCCAATCAACAGTCATCTCCCGCCTCGACTACTGCAACGCACTGCTTGCTGGCCTCCCGGCCACTGCCACCAAGCCTCTTCAACTCATTCAGAACGCAGCGGCCCGCCTGATCTCAAACCTACCGAAGTCAGCCCATGTCACCCCACTTCTTAGGGACCTGCACTGGCTCCCCATTGCCAAAGGGCAAAGGGAACCGCTCCTGCCTACCTCCGGTCAATGGTCTCTAACTACACACCCTCAAGACCCCTACACTCTGCATCTTCTGCCATCTCAGACCCACTCTATCCGAGCTCCGGGAGGGTCATCAAGGAGAAGCCGCCTTTTCTCAGTCCTTGCCCCACAATGGTGGAACGAACTGCCCACCACAGTTAGGACAGCCGAAAACCGTCCAATCTTTCGCCGTCGACTAAAGACGCACTTCTTCAACCATTATCTGAAATGAAAACAAAAGAAAAATCGAATCCTAACTAACCTTACTGTCATGCACTTGTCCTAATAAACTAACCTATACTGTAGCACTCAACACTTTGATGAACATTGTTGCCATAGTATTGTATCCATAGCTATAATATAGAATATATATATAGCCCTGAAAACACCGCCACTTATTCCTATCTTTTAGAGCGTTGGCGTGGTAGGAACTAAGATGCTCTAGGCCTCCGGCGCTGAATGAGTTAAGTCACGTCACAATACGATAGTATTGCGATTAAAAATATATTGCGATATTAATATTGCGATATATTGTGATTCATTCACCTTTTTCAACTGCAAAGTAAAGCTTTGTCAACATGTTTTATCTAATAAAATAAAGTTTTCAGTCCGTTCATCTCACTTCAATAATTTTTATTGCAGCAAATGGGATTTTCTCAAGCAGACAGATGTCAACACTGTAATCTGTGTTGCATGTACCTGACAAACTGAACTGTTTGCATTAGTCATATTCCAACTTAACTGAATGCACACGTGTGTGTGTGTGTGTGTGTGTGTGTGTGTGTGTGTGTGTGTGTGTGTGTGTGTGTGTGTGTGTGTGTGCGCGTGTGTGGACTACTGTAGTATTACAGGTATTGAAATGAACAATGCAACTTCCTTATAATTAAATATCGATACTTGGCGTTCTTGTATCGATACAGTATTGCCACGCAAAGTATCGCGATACTATACTGTATCGATATTTTCCCCCACCACTAGAATATACGATGGGTCTGCAAACATCGTGAAAATGGTCAAAAATGCTGGCACCAGGGAGTAAAGATGGAAAAACAGCGTGGCAGTCAAAGAGTTAAGTTAATAATATAATAATAATAATATTATAATACGTACCTGGCAGGCCACCTTTGTAAGAATCATGCTGAGCCACCAGCACTTTCTTCACACCCTGGACTTTGCTGACTTCCTCTGCAACCTGAGGAGAAACGCATACAATTCAATATAAAGTTACAAGCGCGGGCGGTCAGGTGGCGTAGCGGAGATTGCACTCGTCACCAATGCAAGAGGCTGCGGTCTCGACTCCCGGAGTCAGCATTGCTTGGGGCTTGGGCTGATGGCTATACTAACCCGTTTGGCTGGGTTAGGGGTAGGGCAAGTCATGGGTGGGAATCTGGCGTTGTGGACAGCGACGCCTACAGGTCAGGTCTGGGCGCTTGCTCAGCGGAGGCAGGACTTGATGAAGGCAGTGTGACCTCCCACGCGTTACACTTCACCAATGAGAGTCCTCACTGCCAGGTGAAAAAAGAGTCACTGGCTGTCGCCGCGCGTGTCGGAGGAAGCGTGCGGATCACTTCAGGGTTCCCTTGTACCGACCAGTAGGAGAACATGCGCACAACAACCAGGTAGGGGAGGGGGGGAATTGGCACAATGACTAAATTGGGACGGGGAGAAAACAGAGATTAGAGGAAAGAGAGGATTTTAAAAAAATTATAATTGCAAGCGCTATCTATGTCCTACCTAGCGACTACCGGTGTCTGATAGAGTCTAGCTTAACTAACGTTCCTCTCGAGGGTTGATGTCTGATAGAGGCTACTGTAGCTTAACCAAAGTCCCTCTCAAGGGCTGATGTCTGATAGAGCTAGCTTAACCAAAGTCCCTCTCAAGGGCTGATGTCTGATAGAGGCTAGCTTAACACTTTCTCTGCCAAGGACGCCTAAACTCGTCATTCCCCGCCATGCTCATTCTGCCAATGACGCCGTAACACGTCATTGAGATCAATATTTCAAAAATCTGTGATCGCAATCATATTTCTCCCCCGGAGACTTGAGATCTACTGTTGATCCCCTCTCAACTCTCCAACGGTTCAAGAGCGCCATCTGGTGGCCGATCGGCGGATCGCCCAAACCGGAAACCGGAAACGGAAACTGGTGCTCATTCCAATTCGGTCCGATCACTCGCTAATAGTCCCGGGACTCGAGCTAGACACAATGGATAGCAATCCGTTACCAATAACTCGATAAACAACATGATTTGGACGTATATACTATTATACAACCTGGAGATGGATTGCATATTTCAACATCCCATAATAGGAATATTTTTGCTCCACGCTCATCGCCCAACGCTACGAGGAAGCTACGGTGAGTTTCAGCGTTTTCTTTTTACCGTGTTCGATACAAACTGCTCTAATGATCATATCACCCACACTAGATGAATCATCTAACGTTGGCCACGGAATTATAAACGCCCCCCCCCCCCATCCGGTCAACATCAGATGATAAGTAGTAACTTCTAGAAGCACGTCCATTTGAAATTTTTTATCTCGCGCCGATCGCTATCAAACTGTATACAATCATCAATATAATGCATTTAGGGCTATAAATCACGTTCTGCAGAAAGCTGCAGAAAACGATAAAAACATATTTATACTTTAGACCGTATTTTAGTATGAATATGTGAATGAAAAAGTATAACGTTGCTACACCCTGAACAATAGATACTCGATGTTGAATGGGCCATAGTAACGTCAATGTTAGCAATACAATTTAAAAAGTTATAGCCCTGCAAAGAAGGGGAACTTCTCCATAGACAAATAGAGCTGGCAGAGGATGGTATAATGATGTACATAAGCCTGGCGAAGAAAGTGTTAACCAACGTCCCTCTCAAGGGCTGATATCTGATAGAGGCTAGCTTAACCAAAGTCCCTTTTAGGAGCTGATGTCTAAGAGGCTAGCTTAACCAAAGTCCCTCTCGGGGGCTGATGTCTAATAGAGGCTAGCTTAACCAAAGTCCCTTTTAGGAGCTGATGTCTGATAGAGGCTAGCTTAACCAAAGTCCCTCTTAGGAGCTGATGTCTAATAGAGGCTAGCTTAACCAAAGTCCCTCTCGGGGGCTGATGTGTAATAGAGGCTAGCTTAACCAAAGTCCCCTTTAGGAGCTGATGTCTGATAGAGGCTAGCTTAACCAAAGTCCCTTTTAGGAGCTGATGTCTGATAGAGGCTAGCTTAACCAAAGTCCCTTTCGAGGGTTGGCAGGTATACCAAATATGAAGGTATACTGTCATGGATCTATGGAAAGTTATGTATTCTTACAATACCGTCATCCATGAGATATACATATTGAAGAAATTACCCTGACAACTGTATTACAGGATAAAGAAAAATATGTCATATCACAGTAGGGCTGGGCGATTAATCGAAATAAAATCGCGATCTCGATTCATAGACCTATGCAATCTCATTTCTAAATGACGATTTTTTAAATTAAAATGAATAAAAAAAACGTTTTACTTAACTTTTTAAAATGACGATTCTGACTTGAGTTATTTTGTATATTACAAGAGACTTTTAAGTTTAAGTCAAGCACTTTGATATGTTATGTTGTCTGTTTAAGAAAGAGTGCAATAAATGATTTTATTAAAAAAATAAGAATCGTGCAAGAGAATCGTGATTCACATTTGAGCAAGAATCGCCCAGCCCTATATCACAGTGTAATTTGTACTGGATAACTATACCGTCAAATACTGTTATACCATCAAAACAAAATTTTAGGCATACTCGTTCTCTCTGTGCATCCAAAATCTAAATCAAAATAACATTCAGTTTATTGTAGGCTAAACCAAATGGTTCCCAAAGTATAACTCACCTTGGAGCAGTTAGTTCCAGCCACCAGGCAGGCCACCTCTCCTCCCAGCTTGCTAGCTGCAGTGATGGCACTGAGAGTGATGGGTGACAGGGTGTCATTGTTGTGCTCTGCCACCACCAGGGTACTCTGAAGCCTCTGGAGGAGACCAGTCTGAGGGGGGGGGGGGGGGTGACAGTAGACAAGTAGTACACAACGTCATTTGTATCGTCTTTTCTAACATTTATAGTATTTGCTAGGAGTGCACTTAGAACTCACCTCTATTTTGATCTTAGTCGACTAAGACTAGTTGATTAGGCCTTGTAGTTTTAATGTATTTCCCCCCCCCCCCCCCCCATGCATAATGAGTTAGGCCCATATCCTTAAGAATCGTTGGTAAGCACAAGATTGAGAGAGGTCCTTCTGCATGATTGCATGTGGGAAACATAATTGTACGGCGTTGCTGATTAAGGGCCCTTTCTCACTCACTCTATTCGTTTCTATTTCGTTCCGTTCTGCCCGTTCCGAGATCTGATGCGAACTCCCCCCCCCCCTCTCCCCCCTCTAGTTTGTGTACACACTTCAGTCTGGGTGCGCTCTGGGTTTTGTTTACGGTTTGCGTTTTGAGCTTGCCGTAGTCGATGATGTCACGCTCGAAATGTAAACACAGGAAGTGTTAACACGGAGACTGGAGAATGGATGTTGATATAAAGAAACAAATAAATAAATATGAAGTATCTGTTGTCAAAAATATCTGTTGTCAAGCCTCGTCAATATAACCCACCCCCCTTTTCTCACGAATGGAACTCTGTTGTAGAGTCCGCTTTTGATCGTTTTGCAGGGTTAACAATAACGCTAAGCTAACGGCTACCGCTAGTTAGCTTAACCTTTTACTAGTAACATTGCTCGCATCGATTATATTGAATGTCATTGATCTACTGGTCGACCGAAAATGTAAACGGGAATGTCTTAACACGACTGCGGACTCTGGATGTTGATATAAAATGAACAAATTGCCAATAAATATGAAGTTATATTTGAACCTCTGTTGTCAAGCCTTGTCAATATAACCCACCCCATTTTATCACGAATGGATGGTGTTGTAGAGTCCGCTTTTGAGCGTTTTGAGCGATCTACTGGTCGACCACGGCCGACTGGTTGGGCACCACTGGTCTAATAGAAATAAAATACATTCGAACAAGAAAGTATAGCATACAGCAATGGCTAACGGCTAACGCTAGTTAGCTAGCCTGTTCAGAAGCTAACATTATCCCATCGCTTGTGGCAATTATATTGCATGTCATTGATCTACTGGTCGACCACGGCCGACTGGTTGGGCACCACTGGTCTAATAGAAATAAATGCATTCGAACAATGTATAGACATAGCAATGGCAAACAAAATTTATGACGTTATGTCAGCACCAGGCGCCACGCCTGTGAAAAGGTACAAGCTCGCAAAGCCACACCCCCCATTCTCCCGGGGGCCGAATCCGAGACCACCTCTGCCAGCTGATCCCGTTCAGCGGGGGGTGAAACGAATCAGCGCCGTTTCGCACCCCAAAAGGGGTGAGTGAGAACACTCCCCCCGTGCTCCGGGACGGTGATTCGATACAAAAGGCTGAGTGAGAAAGCCCCCTTAATCAACTAACCGATTACTAGTCTACAAAGTTCTATGACAATTAATCTGCTAAGAATGTCTTTAGTGGAGGAGGACAGCCCTAATGTCTACATTGATTTGACAGCATCACATACCGTACACTGGCCTTGAATATGACCGTGGTGCTTGTAGGCAGGGCTGTACCAGTTAGTACCAGTTTTTCACTGCTGATAACTCTGGATTCCTGGGGCCACATTTATAAAAAGGTTTTTCAACCAGTTTTGATTTCAGGAGCCTTCGGGAGGTGTTAGTTGGACAATGCCTAGGCTAACCGGTCATGTCTGCTTCCATTCATTGTGCTAAGCTAGGCTAACATGCAGCCAGATAGCTTTCTACTGAACGCACAGAGGAAACTGGTATCCATCTTCTTGTCTCTCTCTGGAAGATGGTAAGCTAATTTCCCAAAATGTTGGCGTGTTCCTATAAGTGTCGTCTGATAGTACCAATCCCATCCATTACTAGCCTAGAGTACATCTAGTCCGTTAGTTTGAAGTCAATGGACAGAAATGACTGAGGAATCATTGAGACCTATTATGCTTCTAAATGCTGAAGGCAAAAGATTAGCCTAAGTTACATTGCATTCCTGACATGCAAGACATGGCTCTCTTGGTATCATCTTTTAATATTGTGGTATAAACCTGACATCCAATATTTGTGCATCCCCGGTATTTGCCCAGGGAAGTTGAGTCAGCAGCACACTTGTCTTTCTCAGCCGCAGTGTGCGTTTGCTGCAGTGCATGCAAACACACGCACGCACAGAGTTACAAACAGGCTAGGGACATAACATTGTAAATGCAGCGGGGGCGGAGCTAGGCGATCATGGAGTAGACGTGTTTCACGTGAGCTCCCTTCTATCATGCGAAATATACTTTTCTCCCCATTAGTCTTTATTTTATTTTTATTTGTTATTTGTCTGCTTGTTGAGTCGTCGAGTTTCAACTACTGTCGTCGACTTTTTTAAACTTTCTGCGATGTCGGTGGTGGAGACCAGATCCATGAGCACCCCAGCCGGCAAACTGCCACCGGGCCTAGCCTCGCCGTCGCCCGGTATCAGTGAGATAAGCGAAGCTGTACTCTCGGTCATGACCAAACTCCATGCAGACTTTGAGACACGCTTCGCTGAAACACAAAGAAAAGTGCAGGCGGAATTTTTTGATAACCTTCGTCGAGAGATGTCAGAGGAAATTAGGTTGGCGGTCGACCCGTTGAAAGACCAGATGGAGTCGCTGCACGTTGTCTCCTCGGCTAATGCTAACGAACTAGCCACGCTAACGACAGAGGTCTCACTACAAGGCGAGAGGATGGCGGGTCTGGAGACCTCCCTGCTGGCTAGGCAGGCTGAAGTTGCCAATCTACAGTCGGTAATTGTGGAAATGCAGTCCCGGGAGAGACGCTACAACATCAGGATTGTTGGTGTACCGGAGGGCAACGAGGGAGGCCGTCTCTCGGAGTCCATGCCGGAATTGCTGCAGGAAATACTGGGGAAAGATGTCCTCCCCAGCCCTCCCGTATGTGAATCGGCCTACAGAGCGGGCAGGACCAGTCCTGGAGTGAACAAAGAGCCGAGGCCCATCATTGTCAAGCTGAACAGGCTTCAGCAGAGGGAGCTCATCATGCGGTCGGCCCGTGCCAGAAGGGGTAAACTAAGTCTTGGCGATCACAAAGTGGCCATTTTCGAACACTCTGGTTCAAGCACAGAGAGGCGAATACAAAGTGGTCATGTCCAGGCTATGGAAACTAGGCCTGAGGCCTACGCTATTCGCTCCCGCAAAATTATCTGTGCTGGGTAAGGACGATGATCGCCGTTCATTTTGGTCGTTGGCTAAAGCGAAGGAATATCTCGGGGGGGGATAGCCGAGACTGTAGCTTGATATCTATGTCGGGTGAGTGACTTGGCGATGTGGGCCTGAATACATTGATGGGGCGGACTACTCACAAATGCTTGTTGTCATGCCCAGACATGCTAACTGTCCACTGCCCATCCAAACTAGCGGGGCATCCCAATGACTTTTGTTACTTGCTAATGCTGACCTCATGGTCGTACGTGTGTGTCGCCTCTATGAAAGCTAGCGAGCTAGCTGAACAATGTACAAAACAGATTCTAGCGTGCTAGCCGGATTCATCACTAGCTTACGCGCTAGCCTCGGGCTAGCTAGCAGGCTGTGTCTATCGCCCACGCCGAGACATTCGAGACCCGTTAATGTTTACGTATTTTGGTTGTTGTTGCTGTTTAAGTGACATCGGTTTGCACAATTCAACGGTGATCGGGTCCTTAACTAACTTGTATGCTTTTATTTTTATATCCAGGCTGTTTTGAGCTTTGGGCTCCAGTAGTAGAAGGTCGGTTGAATATATATATACAATATATGATAACAGGTTGTGTCAGGTATAGCTTATTACTATCCCCGGGTTAATGAAGGTGTTTAATTCTATTCTTACATAGGTTATGTCATTCCAGCCGTTGTGCCTGATCAGAGGGGCTGTTACATGCGTGCACTTTGACCATAACCCTTTTTTCCCTTTCTTCTTATTGTCGCTGTTTAAATGACATCCGTTTGCGCAATTTAACTGTGATCCGATCCTGCCTTAGACTATCTGCTGGTATGCTTTAATTAAATTTTGTTTTGAATTTTCCTTTATCCATTTATGCTATAACATTGCGACATTAATACGCAGACTCGGAAGTAGATGGTTACAGGGTTGATGTTGAGTTATTATATAATAATGGCTATTTTTTCCATTATAGTTGTCTCATGTTAGGGCCAAGGCTCACGGTGGTTTTCGACCGATATCTTTATTGAATTTAATTTTTATTTGTGTTTATTGGACTAGTGGGGGTTTAATCAGGGGTTTATCTAGAGGGGGGTCGGAGTGGAGAGCGTCTTATTGGATCCATGACTCCAGTGGGAAATAGGAAGATGACCATCCTTAGTGGATGGGGCATAGCAGGGCTGTACACTGCGATGATATCGTCGCGAATTGCCCCTTTAATTGGCCGTTGCGATTGGTAAATATTATCTGGGGCGGGCTTGCGAGTAGTGCTTTCAAGCCTTGCATTCGCATTTCACTCCTAAATTATCCAAGGCGTGTGATGACGCGATGACGTCACTCACGCGAGCTGAGCAGTGAGCACTCAGCAGGTATGATCAGCGGGAACAATCGACTGAGCACTCACTCTGATAGACTGGCTGACTGTCTGATTTAGCTATGAAGAAAAGTAAAGTTAGTATTGCTTGATATTTTCGACGCGTTCGACCTCCTATAGTGAGCCGAACTGAACTGAACTCAGACACACGGAGAGAGCTGCGGCGTCTGCTGCTCCTCCTCCCTCCCGCACCCGTGGCTGTTGTAAACACTAGACTCTAGTGGGACACTGGGACCTCGGTGAGCCTGCCAGCCGGCTAGCTACTGATAGCTATCAACAAATGCTCCAGTAAGTCTAGTAGTGCATGATAGCTCGCGTTAGCTTACTGTTCAAAACGAAACGTCCCATTAAACTAAATAGTTCAGATAGCTCCTGATATCAATGTCTTGTTATAACACTGAGTCGATGCGTATTCGAGCTGAGGGCACGCTGAATATAGTCAATAGGGTCCAGCTGCAGCGCCGGAGAATCCTGGCCGTAGCTGGAGGCTACAGTATAGGGTCCAGCTGCAGCTCCGGGGAATCCTGGCCGTAGCTGGAGGCTACTCGAGTACACACAGACAGTGGAGCTGGTTGCATATAGCGAGCATTTAGACTTGTTGCGTGGTGGCGATGTCTCGCAGATAATACAACTACAAGTATGATTATATAATATATATATTTTATTAAAAAAAGAATTATATAAAATAATTTTCTTTTTTTAAATCAAAAACAATCGATATAAATAATGGTAAAATTGTTATTTAAAGATTTGCCCCTAAAAAATATTTTTTGCCCCTAAATTTCTCATTTAGGGGCAAGTGTGTCCCTAGTGAAAAAGCTTAGCGTACAGCCCTGCATAGGGAGGGGATTGGAGAGTGGGTATAGGAGGGTTAATAATAGGACGGGTGGGTTAGGGTTTAGAGTAGAAGGAGGGGGGGGTTGTAACTGGGGTGGTATTTTTCTGTGTTTTATGTACTGTTGTCTTATACGTGTGTAATTGTTCCTCCTCTGAACTCCTGGGACTGACCGTCTGGGCCCGCCTGGATCAGCACCTCTGTACTCAGCCTGGCTGCACTGGTATGTTCTCTACGCATTTAGACAAACTCGACCATGGCTAAATTTAATATTTTAATTTGGAACGCAGGGGGTCTTAACGCCCCACACAAGCGTGCCAGTGTCCTTTGGTTATTGAAGAGAAGAAATATTGACATTGCTCTCCTTAGTGAGACGCATTTATTAGTGGGTGATGTGTCAAGGCCAGCAAATCGACAATATCACGTTATCTCCTCATCCTCAGCCGATGATAAGACGAAAGGAGTCATCATAGTTACAAGACGTAACCTTGATATCAAAGTCCTGGATGTGTGGTCGGACATGGAGGGAAGGATTACTATAGCAAAAGTTGAGTTCTCTCATAGGAAGATGGCAATAATAGCATTGTATGCCACTAACACATTTGATTCAATGTTCTATAATACAATCACGAAGAATATGTTGGAACTTACTGGATACGCTCTCATTGTGGGTGGCGATTTTAAGGCGTGCTGGGATGCGGAGATGGATAGGTCCGGGTCCTCTGAAACAAGCGACCAAAAACGGTCCTCTAAGGCCCTCAGGATTACTCTCACCTGTCAGCCAGACACAAAACCTTCTCTCGAAAAGACTATGCATTCGCGTCCCCTAATATGTTTGATAGTTTCGACGTCTCATTGGTTCCCCTGGCTCTCTCGGACCACAAGGGGATTTTCCTTGTGGCAACCTTTGGCAGGCTCTCCACGAGAGCTCCCAGGTGGCGTTTTAACTCAACCTTATTAAAGAACGATGATTTCTGTTCTGAGTTCAGGAATAAACTAGCTGAATTCTTGCAGATCAATGTTGGCACGGTCGATGGCCCCAGGGTCCTATGGAACGCATTGAAAGGATTTATCAGGGGTCATGTCACACTTTTCGCCTCCAATTTGCGTAAATCCCAGTAAAAAAACTAGAAGGACTGGAAACATTATATGCGGACCTATACGCATCTTTGCAAACTAACTATAGTGAACGACTAAACACACAACGTAAGATAGTCAAGAAAGAAATAAACTCCATACTTAAACAACAGTCTGAGTTCTTGATACATAGGACAAGGCAAAATTACTACTTTCACGGCTTCAGGCCTAGCCATCTATTGGCAATGAAAATACGCTCGAATGATCATTTCTCGGATATCCCCTCGATCAAGACGCGACAGGGTACAGTCACTACTGATTCGAAAAAGATCAACGACACTTTTAAAGAGTTTTACTCAGTTATATAGCTCAGAGGTTAATCTCGACGACTCTAAATTTGAATCGTTCATTGGCGGGCTTGAGATACCCCACATTTCTGAGGAAGAGGCTAAGGAACTGAGGAAACCGATCACTCTTATGGAACTAAGGGAGACGATTGCTGAAATGCAGAGGGGTAAGGCACCAGGCTGGGATGGTATTCCACCGAGGTGTATTTAGCTTTCTGGGACCAACTGGGTCCATTGATGCTCGATATGATCAATTACGCTATCGAACAAGGGGAGTTCTCAAGAGATGTCAACATGGCGTTGATCTCTTTACTTCTCAAGAAGGACAAAGATCCCAATGATTGTGGTAGCTATAGGCCCTTGAGTCCTCTCGGGCCGATTTAAAAGTGTTTGCCAAGGTGCTGGCTCGCCGCCTGCAGAGATTTATGACGGTATTGGTACACTGCGATCAAACTGGTTTTATCCCGGGGCGCCTGGCTGCAGATAATCTTAGGAGGCTGTTGCATGTAGTCGATAACAGTAAAGACAATACAGCTCCGTCCACAGTTCTGTCTTTGGATGCCATGAAGGCGTTTGACAGACTAGAATGGTCATACCTGTGGAAGGTACTTGAGGTCATGGGTCTTGGAAAGAATGTTATTCATATGATTAAAGTCCTGTATGCCTCGCCGTCGGCAATGATACTGACAGGCAAAAACTGTTCCACACTTTTCCCAGTCTCCAGATCTTCTAGACAGGGTTGTCCTCTGAGCCCAGGACTATTTGCGCTTTCCCTCGAACCATTGGCCCAATTTATTAGGCAATCGGAGGACATCGTCCCCATAATGATCAATAATACACCACACAAAATTGCTCTCTATGCGGATGACCTACTGGATTTTTATGGATGACCCTTCCCGGTCGGCCACAAAATTATTGGGAATAATCGACGACTTTGGTAAATTGTCAGGCTTTAAGATTAACTGGAAAAAATCAGCCTGCCTACCTCTTAATGAGCTGGCCAAGGCGGTGCGACTACCAGCTGATATCCCCATAGTGGAACATTTTAAATACTTAGGCATAGAGATATTCCCCACGCTGAGTCAAACTACTAAGTACAACTTCACGGGTACTTATGATAAAATACGCCAGGATCTAGACAGATGGTCATCCCTTCCTAACTCCTTACAAGCCCGAGCTTCCATAATCAAAATGAACGTCCTGCCTAGGATACATTTTGTTAGCTCAATGCTCCCCCTGCCCCCTCCAATAGACAACTGGCGCAAGGTACAATCGATGGTATCTAAGTTTATCTGGAATAACAAACGCCAGAGAATCAAAAGAGCTACTACTCAACGTAGGAAACAAGATGGGGGCCTCGCAATCCCTGATTTTAAGCTTTATTTCTGGTCCTTTTCACTGAGACCTCTGATGTGCTGGCTAGACCCTGTAGATGCTGTATCTTGGCGCTCCTTAGAAGCGGCGGTGGTCTCACCGCTAAGATTGCAGGATGTGGTGTACTCCACTGTCCCTATTTCGAAATGCCGACTGAGGTATGGACCGATCATAACTCACGTGATGCAGACGTGGCGTAATGTACAGAAGTCGTGTGGGGTTAAATGCCCATGGCACCTGGACTCTCCAATTTTTAATAACCAGCAATTACTTGTTGGGCACAAGCCAGTTAATATTCCTCAATGGCAAAGGAGGGGGGTTCATACTCTGGAGGATATTTATGATAAGAACGGCCTCCGTGCGTTTCAGGACTTAAGAGAATTTTATGATCTGCCCGGCGAGTCCTTCTTTCTTTACCTTCAACTAAGGTCAGCGCTGAGGGCGCATGGCGTGCCGTGGGCTCAAGCTTTGCAACCACACCCCTTCCTCAGGCTCATAGTGGACAGGACGACCTCCAGAGGGTTTGTCTCAGACTTTTATACGCTCTTAATTCAGTCCACGTATAAAAATGTATCATTGGATACAATCTGGCGTGTGGATATCCCGGAGTTGGACCCCGAGTTTGACTGGGATGATGTTTGGGCAAATGTGGCATTGTCTTCCCGCAACCCCAATCACCAGCAAATTAATTTTAATTATATTCATAGGACCTATCTTACACCTAGGAAGCTATTTGCTATGGGACTGATAACCGACTCTCGGTGCACTTTGTGCTCTCAAAAGGCCACTGGCACTTATATGCATATGTATTGGGTTTGCCCACCAGTGGCCCGCTTCTGGAGGTCAATAGCGGACAAACTTTCAGATCTGTGTGGCTTAACTATCCCATTCACAGCTGTTACGCTACTCCTGAACGATATAACAACACTACCCGCGTCCGTACAACTGAAAAGGGTTGTCCTAGCGGGCGTCACAGCGGCAAAGAAGCTAATAGCAATGAGATGGAAGGAGCCTGAGAAGCTCAGTGATTAACTGGTCCCTAACACTGTTGGATGTGATTTATCTTGAGATATCCACGGCGCGGGTGATTGGGGTGGGGCAGGCTGGGATTGACCTATGGTTCGCAGCAGCTGAGAAGGTCAGGGCCGCCGTGTGCGGCTGAGCGGGGTTGGGGTGCTTGTTTGGGGGAGTTCGGCGGTCTCGTGGGAGGGGGAGGAGGAAATGTCTTGTCTGTCTTGTCTTTTGTGATGTCTTGAATTTAACTAGGGATTTTATTGGGGGGCAGCTATTTAGCTAGTTCTTCGCTATTTGGTCATCTATTAGATAGTACCCCTGGAATTTTGAATTTAAAAAGGTTGAACTCTGTTTTCTTTTCTTTTTGTCTTTATAATTTATAAATTGTTATATTCTGTATTATTATTGTTTGTTATTTTCCTGTGAAGTTCTGTGTATTGTGATTGTGATTAATGTGTTGTCTTGTTTCATGCAAGTAATAATAAAACATTTGATCAAAAAAAAACATTGTAAATGCAGCCTGGAGCTAGGCTAACTTCGGGGGAGGGAATGATGTCAGATTTGGAAACCCGGTACAGTATGTGGGTTCAGCTGCCTTCGCCTGTCATTTGACGTTCATGCCGAATGTCCTCCAAGTGAGACTAGCCACAGGCTAGGCTAGCCTTCATACATGACCCAGGCTACCAGATATGAAAACTAGGGTTGGGTACCTTTCACATTTGAACCGATACCGGTACCCAACGGTACCTTTTTTCTGTACTTTAGTCTCAAAATTGTATCTACCTACCTCAGTTGTGAAAAAGAAAATCCAAACTTCAAATAACCACACTTTCGACCGTTTTCGGCTTGCCATTGCCCCGACTGCTTTGTTGTTGAATCAAGTCAAATCCTAGGTAAGCGTATATTGTGCGTGTGAACGTTGACGTGAGGCACACTTCATTCATAGGTTTCGTTTGTGGTAAACGAAACATTGACGTCGTAAAAAAAAGTTATTTTTATTTTATTTTTTTTTACAGTACCGAAATGTGGCACCGACGGATCTCACGTGAATCGGTACTCTGTAGTACCGACGTGATTCGGTAGGTACCTTTAAAATTACCTAATTTGGTACCCATCCCTAATGAAAACCAGGAGCCTACACCTGTAGCCCAGCTGTGAAACAGTCGGCTCCAGCTGTTTGCTATTTCAGCGGCTCAGTTAGTCAGAGCTGTTTGGTCCGCTTTAAACGCACCACCAGAGTTTGTTTCCTCGGATAGTCCGCTTGGTTTGGGGTAGTGTCAAAGCTCATTCAAACTCTGGTGTGGACCAAAAAAGCGAACTCTGGTCCGCCGAAAACATAGGTCTCGGTTCGCTTCCAAGTGAACCCTGGTGCGTACTTTTGTGGTGTGAATGCTCATCGGACCAAACGCAAGACCAAATATAGGAAGTGACCCGATAAACTGTGCATCTTGAGTAGAAGGAAACAAAACAAACTGCGGCGCACACTGCAAAACAAGCACTCGTGGAACATGTCTCGTGGACAGACGTGGGCGAATGAGGAGGTAAAAGCCCTGATAGAAATATGGTCAGACGAGCTAATTAAACAGCTGCTTGTGGCCACTCACAAAAACATCGACGTGTACAAGTTGTTTAGCGAGAGAATGATGGCAATGAGCTTCAATCGAACAATCGACCAATGTCACATCAAAGTTACAAAACTACATCAGCATTTCAGCAATATATGAGAATAATGTGTGTGCGCTGGGCTGCTCCGGGGAATAATGTGGTCTATGTGTGTGCGCTGGGCTGCTTTGCAGAATAATGTGGTGTGTGTATGTGTGTGCGCTGTAGTCTAGAGCTGTCCCCGAAGCCTGTTTGGTGCACTTGAAAGTCCACCAAACTATGTGAAAACGACCTTAAACACACCTTTTGCCGCTGAACCAATGATCCGTTTTTTATAACATTGTTCAACAACCAAAATATTGATACTGTGCTGTGATAGGTCTGTGTTTCAAAGTACTAAGAGCGATACACTGCTCCGTTATGTTTTTTATTGAACAAATCTTATCACACTTTTTTACTGTCCATTATATTTTATTATTTTTAGCCTATTTTAAATTGCACTTTTTTATCTAATCTATTCTATTTTATTATTTGTATAACTTTTTTTTTTTTTAATCTACTTTCTCCCCATTTTCTATTTTTCTCCCATCCCAATTTCATATTGTCCAATTCTACCCTCCCCTGTCTCGTATGTTGTTAGACCATGCCTCCCACTGGTCGGCTGCAATGTGGACCAAGCCTTGCATCACATGTCCCCTCCGGTACACGAGGAGGCAGCCGTCGCATCTTTTCACCTCAACAGCGCGATCTCTCAGTGGCGAGGAACGCGTGGGAGGCTCACACTGCCCCCGATACTTCCTGATTCTGCTGTACAGGCGCACCAACCGACCTGTAGGAGTCGCTGTCCACAACGTCCGATCCCCACCCACCGGCTTTCCCACCCCCTAATACTGCCAATTGTATTAGTATGAACGACCAACCAAGCCAGAAGCAACGCCGAGAGCTGGGCTCGAACCCAGCATCTCCTGCGTAAGTGGCGAGCGCCTTGCCCACTGCGCCACTTCGCCACCTATTATTTGTATTACTGAAGAACTGTGATTTGCCTTACCTTGCTCGCCTGTATTTTTGTACTGTTGTGAAGCACTTTGAACTGCAACCTCTGTATGAAAAGTGCTACACAAATAAAGTTATTATTATTATTATATTTCACTTTTAGCTACAGTATTTAAAAAGTGTATAAGCTGTTAAAAGGTCTATGTGGCGTTGGGGAGAGTCAGAAGTAAAAACATTGTAAGGTCATATTTTCATAACTGAATAAACAAGCCCTCCTCAGAGGAAAATGGTTTGAAACTAGAAAGCTACCCGTTTCACGGTTTACAAAATGCAGCCAGGCTTGCAATTTTGTTTACAAAACATATTCGAGGCTTACATTTACTTCACACTGTCTCAATATTATTTAGATTTAACGTCATGATGACATTCTAAGAATTACACATAGGCTATACATCCACACTATATACGGGAGAGTTGGAGGACGTTTCACTGTCAAACATCTCTGTCCAAAGAGGAAGTAAAGAAACCGGCGCTACCTATAGCCTACAAGTCTTATTTTCATATTAAAATTATCTTATTAATTGTGTGTGTCCCCCCCCCCCAGAGTCTACTTTATAAATAAGAACAGGGACACCAGCACACCGTCATAATTTGCTCACTATAGTCTTTATTTAATACAATGTTTCAGTCTGGAACTTTCTTCAGGCAATTCAGCTCCCAGACCAGAACGTTGCATTAAATAAAGACTATTGAGCAGGTGTGTGGTAGGGGTGGGGAATCGATACAGCGACATATCACAATATTTTATGTGTTGATATTACATGAATAGAATTACATCAAGTATATATACACTACACACTACCGTTCAAAAGTTTGGAGTCACTTTGAAATGTCCTTATTTTTTAAAGAAAAGCACTGTTTTTTTTTAATGAAGATAACATTAAATTAATCTGAAATACACTATACATCAGTGGTCCCCAAACTACGGCCTGCGGGCCGGATCCGGCCCGCCTCCAAATTTTTTGATGGCAGCATCCCCATTGTCTGTGCTGAATGTTTGTTAGTGTTTGATATTTTTTGTTGGTTTTTAGTACTTTTAAACATCCATTTTTAAGTAGTAGTTTTCATTTGATCCTATAATTTTTTTCATTCACCGATTTGTGGACTTTTTTTTTAGTGTCCTGAAAGGTGCCTTATGAATAAAATGCATTATTATTAATATTATTATCATCCAGGAGGGAAAAGACACTTTGGATAGTAGGGACTGCATCTCTGCCTGTCCAGGCCAGGAAACAACTGTGATCTCCTCTGGCAGTAGTTGGATATTGTAATGTGTGGCAAGGGGTTGCAGAAATTCCACTGAGAGAAACTGGTCTGAGGCTGGATAACATGCCGGTATGCCTCTCATAAGTTGTTCTCCAACTCATGAGAACCTGCTCTCAAGCTCTTGCAGCATTCTGTCGAGGACTGGATAGAACAGTCTCTGTCTCAGCTGATCTCCTGAGCTGAGGTCTGAGCTTGTGCCACAAGATGACTCAACTACATACTTGTCCATCCTTTTCTGCTTCCTCCTTTGGCTGGTAGTATGTTCCTCAATCCCAAGGCCATTACATATGGCCTTTGTCCTGTCATACATGTCCACTGCCATCTCTGAGGTGCGATAACCTTTGAGTGTGTCCTGCACTGTGCTTTTAAATAGTACAGAGATAGAGCTAGGTGGTCTGTAGGTATTGTATATTTATTTCATAAATAGTGTTGTTTATTTCATTAATAGTGTTATTATTTATTTCCAGACTTTTTTTTCTGTGAAGATCCCGGAAAGGGTTATTAATATTTGGTTATGTGTGGCTTCCTGGAAAACAATAAATTTTTACGTTTAGGCACCCCTGCGATCGTCACACTTTTTCTGTTACAAACTGACCCCGGCCCCCACCAGAAAAGGGAAAAGTTATGTGGCCCTCACAGGAAAAGGTTTGGGGACCCCTGCTATACATTGTTAATGTGGTAAATGACTATACTAGCTGCAAACGTCTGATTTGTAATGGAATATCTACATAGGTGTATAGAGGGCCCCATTTCCAGCAACCATCACTCCAGTGTTCTAATGGTACATTGTGTTTGCTAATCGCGTTGGTGATTAGAAAAACCTTGAAAACCCTTGTGCAATTACATTAGCACAGCTAAAAATTGTTTGGTTAGAGAAGCTATAAAACTGGCCTTCCTTTGAGCTAGTTGAGTATCTGGACCATCCCATTTGTGGGTTTGATTATACTCTCAAAATGGCCAGAAAAAGATAACTTTATGAAACTCGACAGTCTATTCTTGTTCTTAGAAATTAAGGCTATTCCATGTGAGAAATTGCCAAGAAACTGAACATTTCCTACAACAGTGTGTACTACTCCCTTCAGAGAACAGCACAAACAGGCTCTAAACAGAGTAGAAAGAGAAGTGGCAGGGCCCAGTGCACAACTGAGCAAGAAGACAAGTACATTAGAGTTTCTAGTTTGAGAAATAGACGCAGGTCCTGAACTGGCAGCTTCATTAAATGGTACCCGCAAAACGCCAGTGTCAATGTCTACAGTGAAGAGGCGACTCCGGGATGCTGACCTAGGCAGAGTGGCAAAGAAAAAGCCATATCCGAGACTGGCCAATAAAAGGAAAAGATTAAAGATTTATTTTTTAGCGTTTATCGCTTTTTCATGGTCAGACATGACCGACAGATGAGGAGAGGATGAACGGGAGAAGAGGCGGGGAAGACATGCGACAAATGGAAGTCACCGGGAGTGAGAAGCAAACTCACTCACAAAAAAAAAAGCTTAAGACAAATAGCATGGGACCCAGATTTTTCTCCAAACAGTATTGACGGTTTTTTTAAGACATGGGAAGCTAAGGGCCTCATACGTTTCTATCAAATGTACAATGAAGGAGTGGATTCTTTTGAAAATGTAGCTAATAAATATGCCTGTCCTAGTAATCACTTTCACCGATACCTGCAAGTAAGAAGCTACTTAAGAGAAAAAGTCCAAATTAAAACTCTTGAAGATCTCCACCCCCTACTGAAATACATGATAAAGACTCAACAAAGCCATAACCTCAAAAATACAACTGGACAAATTTACAAAATGCTCCAAGAAAACAAAATTGAAGATTTAAGCTATATTAAAAATAAATGGGAGAAGGAACTGAAAACAAACATACCAGATAAGGAGTGGAATCAAAGCTTTAAAGATATCTTCCATTACATAAAATCACCCTTTTGGCAGGAGTATGCTTGGAAAATAAATATGAGGTACTTTAGAACACCATTGAGTATGTCCAAATACGCACAAAATGATCCCGGCTGCTGGAGGGAGTGTGGGGAGAAGAATGCTGACTATACACATATTTTCTTTACATGTAAAAAAAATTCAAATCTACTGGTCAGATATTCTAGACATAATGGAACAGATGTTTAAGGAAGTGGGTATAGAAAAACATGATATACTCTTAGGAACACGCCCCAAAAACCTACAAAAAGAAGAACTATACCTTTTTTTATTTTGAGAGCTGCAGCACTTAAACAAATTACAAGAGCTTGGAAAAAACTTGAACCCCCGAAAGTAAACAAATGGTTAGAAACTGTAGAGGACATATATAGTATGGAAAAGGTAACCTACAAAATCAATAAGAATGAAAATATGCTGGGAAAAAGATGGGGTCTCTTTAAACTATGGAGGGGTACTAGTTGACAGACAGATCAGTCTTTAAGGAAGATTTTAAGTAACAGGAAACAGTGATGATCTACTGATCAATTGTTGGGGAACACCCCTTAGGCCTACAGCTACTGTATACCTACAATGAAAATTCAAGCCTTTTTACTTATTATTATTATTTTATTTAAATGTTTAGTTTTTTGGTTGGTTTCTTTTTTTTATTAATTTTCTTATTTGTTTGCAGTTATTATTGTTGTTGTTGTTTGTTGTTTTTCTTGTGTGTGTGTGTGGGGACGGGTAGGGTTGGATGTTGGATGTGTGCCGGTCCGGGATCTATGCTGGTGCTCGCCCCTTTGTTTGTGTTTTCGTCTCCTGTTTTTTTGTATGGGTGATGGGTACAAAAAAAAAAAAAAAAAAAAAAAAAAAAAAAGTGTCAAGATTTGGAATATGCGTATGTACATTTGTGTGGGTATGTACGTATGTAGGTATGGACAGGTGCAGTTGTGTATGTGTATATGGGTACACTTACTATACACCTAAATGTAAAATGTTTTTGTTTGACACAATAAAGTATATAAAAAAAAAAAAAGAGAAGCAAACCCGGGACGGCCGCTTCGCGACGCAGCGCGATACATGGTGTGCTACTAGAGCGCCCATAAAAGCAAAAGATTAATATGGGCAAAAGAACACGGACATTGGACAGAGGAAGATTGGAAAAAAACAAAAGTGTTATGGACAGACGAATCGAAGTTTGAGATGTTTGGATAACACAAAAGAACATTTGTGAGACGCAGAACAAGTGAAAAGATGCTGGAAGAGTACCTGACACCATCTGTCAAGCATGGTAGAGGTAATGTGATGGTCTGGGGCTGCTTTGGTGCTGGTAAAGTGGGAGATTTGTACAAGATAAAAGGGATAGAGAATAAGGAAGGCTATCACTCAATTTTGCAACACCATGCCATACGCTGTGCCTGTGGACAGTGCTTGGTTGGAGCCAATTTCCTCCTACAACAGGACAATGACCTAAAGCACACCTCCAAATTATGCAAGAACTATTTAGGGAAGAAGCAGGCAGCTGGTATTCTGTCTGTAATGGAGTGACCAGCGCAGTCACCAGATCTCAACCCTATTGAGCTGTTGTGGGAGCAGCTTGACCGTATGGTATGCAAGAAGGCACTTCAAGCCAATCCAACTTGTGGGAGGTGCTTCAGGAAGCGTGGGGTGACATTTCTTCAGATTCCCTCAACAAATTAACAGCTAGAATGCCAAAGGTCTGCAAAGGGAGCATTCTTTAACGAAAGCAAAGTTTGAAGGACAAAATTATTATTTCAAAATAAAAATCATTATTTCTAACCTTGTCAATGTCTTGACTATATTTTCTATTCATTTTGCAACTCATTTGATAAATAAACATGAGTTTTCATGGAAAACACAAAATTGTCTGGGTGACCCCAAACTTTTGAATGGTAGTGTATATATATTTTTGTATATACTTTTGTTTTGCTTGACAATCTCATTTTGCAGCAATAAAAAGTGTGTGGGTGAACAGACTTGAGAACATTATCTTATTAGATTTGAATATATTGTCATTATACAGCACAGAGTGCAAATGTAACAGTAAAGTGCAATGTACAGGTGATTCAACTGGGTATAAAATATATAAATTAGTACTACCGGGTGTAGTGCTAATCAGATGTATGTACAGAGTTGTAGTATAATATGTACAGTGATACAGGTATAAAGCATGTAGGATAGTAAGTCATACTGGCCAGCAGTGTAACTAGTAAGAGTAGGATATGTACAGATATAGATATAGAGGCCTAGTATACAGATATGTAAAAGGATATGTGCAGGTATATACCGACAGGTGGATATATATATACGGTAAGAATATATATATATTATGGTATACAGCATTATTGTACATGCTATCATACAGGATTATATGGGTAAAAAAAGAGATATATAAAAGGAGTTGAAAAAAAGTGAAATAACTTGCGTCTGTGCAGCCATGTTTAATCACTCATGTCCACGGAAACCATGACGAGCGCAGTCATAAGGGTATGATTTTACTAGCACAGAAAACATGGCTCAGAGAATGACCTCTGGGACTGATAGGGCTGGAAGTTGGAACAACCCTGTTTTAACTCGATGGGGAGGGTTATGTGGTCAAAGAGAGGTTGCATGAACTGTAGCAGGTACCTGCGCTAAATAGAAAACCATTATGTCAACTTGCTTACAGGAGAATACACAACTGCAAATCCCTCCTCTGAAATATACAAATATTAGCTAGTGCACCTTTAACCATTGAAGAAACATGGATACAATGCTTCCAGTTATATACATATTTATATAAATACAGCAAATAGGCTAGCTTTTATATTTCTACAACTTTTTAGAATTACTACTTTAGAATTATATTGCTAGGGAATATTTGTATTTCCTGTCAACTATTGCATTAGCCTAATCAACTAACAATCAACTAGTCACTTTGAAGCCATCTACAGTATAGTTAGAATGTTCAACTAGTGATGTACTACTGAAGTATCAATGTAACCATTTCACAGGAGGGGTGGTGGGCAGCTGGGATTTGCAGTACAGTATTCTGTAAGCAAGCTGACGTTACAGTTTGCTATTGGTTACAGTTTGCTATTGAGTCACTGACTGCGTGTAACTATGATCCCTTTGCCAGCATCACCAACCTAATCAAGTTAAAACAGGATGGTTCCAGCACTACCTAATCACAGTCCGACCAGTCTTGGAGGTCATTCTCTGAGCCCAAAGCAGGCCAGTAAACTAAAATATGTGCCATCATTGAATTACAAACCCAATGCCTGCATAGTCTTGTGACTTAA